>NC_092160.1:3932500-4232500 GCF_045791955.1 Oncorhynchus clarkii lewisi | reverse complement strand
CATGTGTGTGTTTTTGGCTCTGACAGTGTGTGAGGGCAATTCATTTTATGAATGCTGTCGTGTCCATGAATGACATTATATTAGTGTTCTACAATGTATCAAACAATATTGCAACTGATTAGTAATTCATTACCATGGTATGAATTGGAACAACAACACTGAACTCAAGAGTATGGTTGCTAGAGCATGTTTATTCTCTATTACCTGGCTATCTTTGTACGCCGCACTCCCTTTCAAAACTACGTGCTTCAACTCCTATTGATGTCTATCCACATGAAAACAGGCTGACCCTCTGTGTTGCTAGTCTCACAAGGGGTTATTGTGTTGATAGAGTAATTTTCTCCATCCTGCTGTTTCCACAGTCCAAGTCCCTTCAGTCAGAGCAGCTTCCTGTCTCTCTACACTGGGCCTATCACAGCCTATCACAAGCCAAACACCTCCTTATTGTTTTCACACTATCAGGACCTGGGCTGCGCCCCAATACTCTTAAATAGTTTATTCTCCTCATCTCAATGCAATTTTTTTATTACATAGATCCTAGGATATACAGTAATTGTGTCTATTGGCTAAGCTACTGTAACTCAATCTATTTTACAGCACAGTGGGCTACCCTAGAAATATAATTATTATAACGTGCCTGCACATTCAAGTCAATGAATGGACTCTATTTCTGTGGGGCTACCTCAGTGTGATATCCTACTGCAACTGTATTACTGTATGTATAGTAGATCGGCTGGTGGGGGTGAGAGCTGGGAAGTGAGCTCAGGCCTCAGCAGGGAAGTAATGGGCTGAGCCTGTGAGAGGGGGAATCCCCATCGCTATTCTCCTGCCTCACTCACAGAGGATCAGGGGACAGCGGGGGAGTGGCCCCAGCCTACAGACTGACTCCCACAGAGAGACTGAACTGGAACACGAGGAGAAGAGGAGGGGAGGGCGGGAGGAGAGAAAGGGGAGGAGTTGGGGGGTTAGGGGGAGGAGAAGGAGGCACTGGGCAGATAGTGTGAGGAAAGGAGGTAGGTTGAGGAGAGGAATAGGGGTAAGGAAAGGGAGGAGAAGTGGTTTAGAAGAGTAGAAGCCCCCCTGATCCTCAGTATATAAACATTCTGTCCGTGTGTTTGTGAAACTCCATCTTAATCAAGGACAGGCGAAAACTTTAGTTTAAATAGAAGTACAATTCTATAGACCTTCACCTTCTTTCTTATGGAATGATTGAGACCTTGGTCAAAACTGTTTATATTATATGTTGAGACCTTGGCCAATACTCTTTATTTTACATGTGTTGAACATGCATTTCATGATGTTTTTGAGATAGCCTTAAGTACACAGTAACCATACCTGGTCTCACCTTTGTGTAGTCAAGATTCTCAGTATGACTGAGGGGGGGGGGGGGGTGTCACATTGGGGTCACATTGCTTTACAAAAATGTAATTGACCAATACAGTACTGTAATATATGTCATTTACGTAACAAACACTTTTATACTAAGTGACAACAGTGAGTCCATACATTTTCACATGTGAAAACACCCCTGGTGTTGCAAGGGCCATGCTCTAACTAACTGAGTCACACAGGTCAACTCCAATCCAGATGGAACATGAACGGGCCATACTCGTTCAGGTCATGGATGAGTCATGTAATGCCATCGATCCAGACCAATGTCAGGCTTGGATTCGCTATGCCCAAAGGTTTTTTCCTAGGTGCATGGACAGTGAGGACATTTACTGTGATGTCATTGAAAACATTTGGCCAAATGCTGAAGACAGGCTTGATCCCAATTAGTGCCTGCTAAACGTTTCTTTGATTAATTTACTATAGTTGATTTAATTTGATTACAGTACACCTACATTGTAATATATCTCAGCATTCCGTTAATTTTTTGCATCAATGATTGTGAAATACGTCTACAATGGTCACACCTTTGATCACACCTGGTATAGAAATTATGCAAATTATATTTTCAGTCAATTTTGATGGGAAGCGCAAGCATATTGCCTAATGTGAAAGCGGTTTAATGTACCGTCATTTTCCAACGCTCTAGCTAGCATATTACAATCAAAGGGCAATTTTTAAACATGTATCTTTTGGCAATTGGATTAACTGGTTGTTAAAACAACTAAGGCCATATATTGCTGATTTACTGTTTACCAGATTACATTTTGTGCAAAGTGAGGTGAGTGAGAGTATTAAAAAAATATCTGAAAAAAATAAGATAACATTTGAACCCTTTGTAAAAAATACTCAACAACACCTAGTAGTACCCTTAGCAAGAAATGTTAGCCTTTTGGTATAATAGTTTTGAAATGACAGTCAAAGAGACCACATTTTGAGTCCTGGTCAGGGTACACCTCTAATGAACTAAATGGCACCATTGAAAGCCTGTCCTGGCACAGTTCTGCTATTTTAATAGTTGATTAATTAGCTGAAATATACAGTGCCTTCAGAAAGTATTCAAACCCCTTGACTTATTCCACATTCTGTTTTGTGACAGCCTGAATTCAACATGTATTAAATGTATATTTTTTCTCACCAATCGACACACAATACCCTTTAATGACAAAGTGAAAACATGTTTTTAGAAATGTTTGCAAATTTACAGAAGTATTCACGAACCAATGCTTTTCTACTGGCAGCGATTACGGCTTTGAGTATTTCTGGGTAAGTCTCTAAGAGCTTTCCACACCTGGATTGTGCAAAATTTGCCCATTATTCTCAAAATTCTTCAAGCTCTGTCAAACTGGTTGTTGATCATTGTTAGACAACCATTTCCAGGTCTTGCCATATACAGTGCATTTGGAAAGTATTCAGACCCCTTCCCCTTTTCCACATTTTGTTACGTTACAGCCTTAATCCAAAATGGATTGAATATATGTTTTTCTAATCATTCTACACACGATACACACAATGACAAAGTGAAAACACGTTTTATGATTTTTTTTAAATGTATAAAACAGAAAGAAAAAAATATAATTTTTTTACAAAAGTATTCAGACCCTTTGCTATGAGACTCGAAACTGAGCTCGGGTGGATCCTGTTTCCATTGATCATCAATCAAATTTCAATCAAATTTATTTATAAAGCCCTTCTTACATCAGCTGATGTCACAAAGTGCTGTACAGAAACCCAGCCTAAAACCAAGAACAGCAAGCAATGCAGGTGTATGAAGCACAGGGCTAGGAAAAACTCCCTAGAAATGCCAGAACCTCGGAAGAAACCTAGAGAATAACAGTTTTATGAGGGGTGGCCAGTCCTCTTCTGGTTGTGCCGGGTGGAGATTATAACAGAGCATGGCCAAGATGTTCAAACGTTCAAAGATGACCAGCAGGGTCAAATAATAATAATCACAGTGGTTGTCGAGGGTGCAACAGGTCAGGACCTCAGGAGTAAATGTCAGTTGGCTTTTCATAGCCGATCATTCAAAGTATCTCTACCGCTCCTGCTGTCTCTAGACAGTTGAAAACATCAGGTCTGTAACATCCTTGGGATGTTTCTACAACTTGATTGGAGTCAACTTGTGGTAAATTCACATGACTTTGAAAGGCACACACCTGTCTATATAAGGTCCCACAGTTAACAGTGCATGTCAGAGCAAAAACCAAGCCACGAGGTCGAAGGAACTGTCTTTAGAGCTCCGAGACAGGATTGTGTCGAGGCACAGATCTGTGGAAAGGTACCAAAACATTTCTGCAGCATTGAAGTTCCCCAAGAACACTGTGGCCTCCATCATTCTTAAATGGAAGAAGTTTGAATCCACCAAGACTCTTGCTAGAGCTGGTTTTGCAGGGACTGGGAGACCAGTCAGGATCGAGGGAGTGATGAACAGAGCAAAGTACATACATTTCCTTGATGAAAACCTGCTCTGGAGCGCTCAGGAACTCGGACTGGGGCAAAGCTTCACCCTCCAACAGGACAACAACCCTAAGCACAGCCAAGAAAATGCAGGTGAAGCTTCAGGACAAGTCTCTGAATGTACTTGAGTGGACCAGCCAGAGCCTGAACTTGAACACGATAGAACATCTCTGGAGAGACCTGAAAATAGCTGTGCAGCGACACTCCCCATCCAACCTGACAGAGCTTGTGAGGATTTGCAGAGAAGAATGGGAAACACTTCCCAAAAACAGGTGTGCCAGGCTTGTGTCATCATACCAGAGAAGATTTGAGACTGTAATTGCTGCCCACGGTGGTTCAACAAAGTACTGAGTAAAGGGTCTGGATACTTAGGTAAATGTAATACATTTGCCAAAATGTTTTTTCTTTGTCATTATGATGTATTGTGTGGAAATTGATAAGGGGAAAATAACAATTAATTTAATCAATTTCAGAATAAGGCTGTAATGTAACAAAATGTGGAAAAAGTCCAGGGGTTTGAATACTTCCCGAATGCCCTGTATTTTCAAGTAGATTTAAGTAAAAACTGTAACTCAGCCACTCAGGAACATTCACTGTCTTCTTGGTAAACATCTCTAGATTTGGCCTTGTGTTTTAGGTTATTGTCCTGTTGAAAGGTGAATTAATCTCCCAGTGTCTGGTGGAAAGCAGGTTTTCCTCTAGGATTTTGTCTGTGCTTAGCTCCATTCCATTGATTTTTCATCCTGAAAAACTCTCCAGTCCTTAACTATAACAAGCATACCCACAACATGATGCAACTACAATTATGCTTGAAAAAATATGTAGAGTGGTACTCTGATATGTGTTGTATTGGATTTTCCCCAAACATAACACATTGTATTCGGGACAAAAAGTGATTTTCTTAGCCAATTTTTTTTCAGAATTACTTTAAAACCTTGTTGCAAACAGGATGCATGTTTTGGAATATTTGTATTCTTTGCAGGCTTTTTTTATTTCACTCTGACAATTAGGTTAGTATTGTGGAGTAACTACAATGTTGTTGATCCATCCTCAGTTTTCTCCCATCACAGCCATTTAACTCTTTAACTGTTTTAAAGTCACCATCGACATCATGGTGAAATCCCTGAGTGGTTTCCTTCCTTGAGTTAGGAAGACGACTGTATCTTTCAAGCGATTGGGTGCATAGATACACCATCCAAAGTGTAAATAATAATTTCACCATTCTCAAAGGCATATTCAATGTCTGCTTTTTAAATTTGACTTTTTATCTACCAATAGGTATGAATCATTGGAAAACCTTGTGGTTGAATCTGTGTTTGAAATGTACTTCTCGACTGAGGGACCTTGTACAGTGCCTTGCCGAAAGTATTCGGCCCCCTTGAACTTTGCGACCTTTTGCCACATTTCAGGCTTCAAACAAATATATAAAACTGTATTTTTTTGTGAAGAATCAACAACAAGTGGGACAACGACAAATGTTGTTCCACTTCATGATTGTGTCCCACTTGTTGTTGATTCTTCACAAAAAAATACGGTTTTATATCTTTATGTTTGAAGCCTGAAATGTGGCAAAAGATCGCAAAGTTCAAGGGGGCCGAATACTTTCGCAAGGCACTGTATGTGGGGGGTACAGAGGTGAGATGGTCATTCAAAAATCATGTTAAAAACTTGTATTGCCACATAGTGAGTCCATGCTTCTTATTACGTGACTTGTTAAGACATTTTTTACCCCTGAACTTATTTAGGCTTGCCACTGTTTAGCAGTCTACTAAAGTAATCATACCTGTTCTAACAATAAAAACTGCTTCAGCTTCTATTCAACTTGAATTCTACATTTAAGACATCTCCCACTACCATACAAACATTTTTAGACAGCTGGAGCAGGCGCACATATTTTCTTCAGGAAGTATACCTTTTACAGTTTAGTCATATGTATCTTACCTTACTTTGCAGGCAATGTCCCATAAAATGAAAGCACAAATCAACTTAAAGTATCTACAAAACAAATTCTGCAGTCACGTAACCCAAAAGGAATTCTATAGCTATTCTTTTTATCCAGCAATTACTGTTTTGTGATTCACAAATGATTATTTTGATTCACATGAATCGATTAATCACGATTGAACAGAATCCTAACTACTACAATGGCAAAGTGAATCGTTTGTTTAATCACAAAGAATCGTTTAAAAGAATCGATTCACATAGATCAAATGGATCATTCAAACACACACAGATGTATACAGTACCAGTCAAAAGTTTGGACATACATTCAAGGGTTTTTTCTTTATTTTTCATTATTTCGTGCATTGTAGAATAATAGCGAAGACATCAAAACTATGTAATAACACATATGGAATCATTTAGTAACCAAAAAAGTGTTTAACAAATCAAAATATATTATATATTTGAGATTCTTCAAAGTAGCCTTGATGACAGCATTGCAAATTCTTGACATTCTCTCAAGCAGCTTCATGAGGAATGCTTTTCCAACAGTCTTGTAGGAACATACTGTATGCTGAGCACATGTTGGCTGCTTTTCCTTCCCTCTGCGGTCCAACTCAACCCAAACCATCTCTCCAGGTCATCTGATGCATAACTCCATCTCTATCCTTCTTGGTAAAAAAAGCTGTTACACAGCCTGAGGTGTGTTGGGTCATTGTCCTGTTGATAAACAAATGATAGTCCCACTAAGCGCAAGCCAGATGGGATGGTGTATTGCTGCTGGATGCTGTGGTAGACATGCTGGTTAAGTGTGCCTTGAATTCTAAATAAATTACTGGCAGTGTCACCAGCAAAGCACCCCCACATCATCACACCTCCTCCTCCAAGCTTCATGGTGAGAACCACACATGCAGAGATCATCTGTTCACCTACTCTGCGTCTCATAAAGACACAGCGGTTGGAACCAAAAATCTCAAATTTGGACTCATCACACCAAAGGACATATTTCCACCGGTCTAATGTCCATTGCTCGTGTTCCTTGGCCCAAGCAAGTCTCTTCTTCTTATTGGAGTCGTTTAGTAGTGGTTTCTTTGCAGCAATTTGACCAATAATGCCTGGTTCACGTACTCTCATCTGAACAGTTGATGTTGAGATGTGTTACTTGAAGTCTGTGAAACGTTTATTTGGGCTGAAATATGAGGTTCAGTTAACTCTAATGAACTTATCCTCTGCAACAGAGGTAACTCTGGGTGTTCCTTTCCTGTAGCAGTCCTTATGAGAGCCTGTTTCATCATAGCGCTTGATGTTTTTTTGCAAATGCACTTGAAGAAACTTTCAACGTTTTTGAAATGTCCAGAATGACTGACTTTGATGACTTAAAATGATGGACTGTCATTTCTCTTTGCTTATTTGAGCTGTTCTTGCCATAATATTAACTTGGTCTTTTACCAAATAGGGCTATCTTCTGCATACCACCCCTACCTTGTCACAACACAACTGATTGGCTCAAACACATTAAGATGGAAAGAAAAACCACAAAGTAAACCTTCTTCGGGATCGGTGTCCCTTCTACGGGACGGTTGAGCTAATGTAGTATAATGCGATTAGCATGAGGTTGTAAGTAACAAGAACATTTCCCAGGACATAGACATATCTGATATTAGCAGAAAGCTTAAATTCTTGTTAATCTAACTGCACTGTCCAATTTTCAGTTTATATTACAGTGAAAGAATGCCATGCTATTGTTTGAGGAGAGTGCACAATTTTGAACGTGAAAAGTTATTAACCTCTTTGATCTCTAGGGGCGCTATTTCATTTTTGGATAAAAAACGTTCCCGTTTTAAGCGCGATATTTTGTCACGAAAAGATGCTCGGCTATGCATATTCTTGAAAGAAAACACTCTGAAGTTTCAGAATCTGCAAAGATATTGTCTGTAAGTGCCCCAGAACTCATTCTACAGGCGAAACCAAGATGATGCGTCAACCAGGACATGAGCAGAATTTCTGAAGCTCTGTTTTCCATTGTCTCCTTATATGGCTGTGATTGCGCAAGGAATGAGCCTACACTTTCTGTCGTTCCCCCAAGGTGTTAGCAGCATTGTGACGTATTTGTAGGCATATCTTTGGAAGATTGACCATAAGAGACTACATTTTCCAAGTGTCCGCCTGGTGTCCTGCGTGGAATTCGGTGCGCAATTGCCAGCTGCTTGTACTTTTCAATTTGATTGAGGGGAGAAACCATGCTTCCAAGAACGATATATCAATGAAGAGATATGTGAAAAACACCTTGAGGATTGATTCTAAACAACGTTTGCCATGTTTTCAGTCGATATTATGGAGTTAATTTGGAAAAAAGTTCGCGTTTTGAGGACTGAATTTTCGGTTTTTTTTGGTAGCCAAATGTGATGTATAAAACGGAGCTATTTCTAATACACAAAGAATCTTTTTGGAAAAACTGAGCATCTGCTATCTAACTGAGAGTATCCTCATTGAAAACATCAGAAGTTCTTCAAAGGTAAATGATTTTATTTGAAGGCTTTTATGTTTTTGTTGAAATGTTGCGTGCTGGATGCTAACGCTAATGCTAACGCTAAATGCTACGCTAGCTAGCTACTTTTACACAAATTATTGTTTTCCTATGGTTGAGAAGCATATTTAGAAAATCTGAGATGACAGTGTTGTTTACAAAAGGCTAAGCTTGAGAGATGGCATATTTATTTCATTTCATTTGCGATTTTCATGAATAGTTAACGTTGCGTTATGGTAATGAGCTTGAGTCTGTATTCCTGATACCGGATCCGGGATGGGGAGATCAGAGAGGTTAATAAACAAATTAGGCACATTTGGGCAGTCTTGACACAAATTTTTTTACAGAAATGCAATAGTTAATTGGATCAGTCTAAAACGTTGCACATACACTGCTGCCCTCTAGTGGCCAAAATCTAAATTGCACCTGGGCTTGAATAGTACATTATGGTCTTTCTCTTGCCTTTCAAAGATGGTACCAAAAAGAAATACTGCATATTTTTCCTTGTATTATCTTTTACCAGATCTGTTGTGTTATATTCTCCTACATTCCTTTCACATTTACACAAACTTCAAAGTGTTTCCTTTCAAATGGTATCAAGGATATGCATATCCTTGCTTCAGGGCCTGAGCTACAGGCAGTTAGATTTGGGTGTGTCATTTTAGGCGAAAATTAAAAAAAAGGGGCGGATACATATTAACAAGGCACACCTGTTAATTGAAATGCATTCCAGGTGACTACCTCATGAAGATGGTTGAGAGAATGCCAAGAGTGTGCAAAGCTGTCATCAAGGCAAAGGGTGGCTACTTTGAAGAATCTCAAATGTAAAATACATTTTGATTTGTTGAATTCTTTTTTGGTTACTACATGATTCCATATGTGTTATTTCATAGTTGTGATGTCTTCGCTATTATTCTACAACGTAGAAACTAGTAAAAACAAAGAAAACCCTTGAATGAGTAGGTGTGTCCAAACTTTTGAGTGGTACTGTAGATACATTATATACAAAAAATATACCAAAAAATATAAATGGAACATGTAAAGAGTTGGTCCCATGTTTTATGAGCTGAAATAAAATATCCCAGAAATGTTCCATACACACAAAAATATTATTTTCCTAAAATGTGTTTACATCCCTGTTAGTGAGCATTTCTCCTTTGCCAAGATAATCCATCCACCTGACAGGTGCGGCATATCAATAATCTGATTAAACAGTATGATCATTACACAGGTGCACCTTGTGATGGGGACAACAAAAGGCCACTCTAAAATGTTTTGTCACTCAACACAATTCCACAGATGTCTCAGGTTTTGAGGTAGCGTGCAACTGGCATGCTGACTGCAGGAATGTAAACTAAAGGTGTTGCCAGTGAATTGAATGTTAATTTCTCTACCATACCGCCTCCAACGTTGTTTTAGAGAATTTGTCAGTACGTCCAACTGGCCTCACAAGCGCAGACTACTTGTGTGGGCGAGCGGTTTGTTGATGTCAACGTTGTGATCAGAGTGCCCCGTGGTGGCAGTGTGGTTATGTTATGGGCAATCATAAACTATGGACAACAATCACAATTGCATTTTATCATGACGAGATACCGTGACGAGATCCAGAGGCCCATTGTCGTGCCATTCATCCACCTCCATCACCTCATGTTTTAGCATGATAATGCACGGCCCCAAGTCGCAATGATCTATACACAATTCCTGGAAGCTGAAAATGTCACAATTTTTCCATGGTCTGCATACTCACCAGACTTGTCACCCATTAAGCATGTTTGGGATGCTCTGGATCGACTTGTACAACAACAGTGTGTTCCAGTTCCCGCAAATAGCAACTTCGCACAGCCATTGAAGACCTCATTCCACATGCCAAAATCAACATCCTGATAAACTCTAAGCGAATGAGATGTGACACGCTGCATGAGGCAAATGTTGGCCCCACCAGATACGGACTGGTTTTCTGATCCACACCCCTACCTATTTGTTAAGTTATCTGTGACCAACAGATGCACATCTGTATTCCCAGTCATATGAAATCCATAGATTAGGGCCTAATGCATTTATTTCAATTGACTGATTTCCTTATATGAACTGTAACTCAGTCAAATCTTTCAAATTGTTTCATGTTCCATTTGTATTTTTGTTCAGTATATCTATATATTTTATTTTGAAATTGTGTTCTTTTTTTATTATTATACATCCGTTAAACAGTAAATTGACTTTGTTAGGCCGATTGAGAAGATCTCCGGCGTCAAATTTAAAGGCAATGTTCCTGCGCTTAGTGGAGACTGCATTCACAGTAAAGACTGCAGACGTCGGGCTCAGCAGGAAATGACCTTTCAATTTCTGCCACGCCATCTGTAACACTTCAGCGGTACCAATTGAATCAAGTCTTCAATCGATGTTCTAATGATATTTCTCACAGTAAAACTTCCATTTTGAATCGATGATTGTGTGGTGAAAGATGTCTCCAAACAAAATGAACGCACAATAAAAAGGTTTTGATATAAGACTTGCTGCATTACAAGTGTTACCCGTTTGGAGTTTGGTACTAAGAGTTTTGTGAAAACAGCACCAAAGTGACTGAACATCAATGCCGTCACATGTTCAGAAGATGTATTTGGTTAGAACCTGTAAGTAAGCATTTCACTGTAAGGTCTACTACACCTGTTGTATTCGGCGCACGTGACAAACAAACCTTGATTTGATTTGATTTTTGTCTGATGCATGTTTGTCATATACCTCAACCGATTACAGAATCTCAGGAGAACTTGTAGGAAGCCATCACCTCGGCGCACACACACACATACTGTACATTGACACATTAGCATTCACTGATGCACTCGCATACACACACACACCCCGAAACACGAGTTCTCTCATATGGCTGCCTGTCTTGCAGCAATTACATGATGTGCGGTAATTGCCGGTCTCTGAAGCGGGCTCTTCAGACACACTTCAAAGAGAGAGGAGCGCATCCACGGACGCAATTAACAAGATCAACGAAGCCCAGATGAGCTGGCGGGCCCCAGTGCTCCTCTCCCCATTGTTCTCATTTTCACTCTCATTAGCGAGCACAGGGATGAGGGGGACACCTGCAGAAACACTGGAGCTGGATGGAGAGATGGTGTAGGGACGGATGGAGGGAGAGTATGCGTGTGACATAGTATGGATGCAGCTTATTATAACACCACCACAGCAGAAGGACATATGTGTTAATGATGCTCACCTAACCTGCACAAGGACACAGCCAGCTATCCAAGGATGTCAAGGCATGTAGAGAAGTGATGTAATGTGTGTGTTTGTGCGTGCGTGCGTGCGCGTGCTTGTGTGTGTGCGACACCGCTCCTTCCTCCGGATTGTGGGGACCAGTGTGCCATGCACCTGGGAGAGGATATCACCACGGCAACTGGAGTGAGGCTTTCAGTGCGCTGGGGAAAGCTGTGCTTCACAAACACACACACACACGCCCGCATGCATGCACGCGGACATGCACACGCACGCACACACAACACTTAAAGCACACCAAACTTAGTGATACAACATGATACTCGCTACACATGGATATCCTGATAACTTGATGACACACACATGCGCATCTCATTCACATAGGCACAGACACATGCACACACAGGGACGGACGCCCACGGACGGGTAGCTCAGCCAAGCCCTGCATAATAAAAATTCTGCTGACACCTAGAGGAGAGAGAGAGAGAGAGACAGAGAGAGAGAGAGGGGGAGAGAGAGAGAGAGACAGAGAGAGAAAGAGAGAGAGAGAGAGGGAGAGAGAGAGACAGAGAGAGAGAGGGGGAGAGAGAGAGAGAGGGGGAGAGAGAGAGAGAGGGGGAGAGAGAGAGAGAGAGAGACAGAGACAGAGACAGAGACAGAGACAGAGACGGACAGACAGATAGTGTACACAGACATACATACACACAGACATACAAGGACAAAGATGCGCAGAGACAGAGAGAAACGGGTTCCATCTTGTTCTAAAATTCAACAATAATATCATTCCTAAGCTGAAAAACCAGTGGATAGATAGACTTTTCATTTCTCCTTTTCCCTCATGAAAACCCTCATTGCCTCTTTCTATGTTAAATGGAGTTGATCCTTATGGTTGAAGACAGGTTAGATCCATGATGATGTATCACCATTCAACCAGCTCCACTAAGTTTCCCTACGTTTCCAAAGCCCAGACAATGAACCCGCTATCGGTGCTCTGCAGGGACACATTAGATCTGCATATTGCATCGCTGCACCATCAATTCAATTTCGGCTCCCAATAAAATAAATGAAGATGTATACAATATAGGGTGTAATGCATTCACCACAACCGCCTTCACCAAAGGGGAAAACATTTAACTTATGTTGTTGTATTCTTTAAAAACTTGGATTTCCTGCAGTCTAGACGCCATTATTTTAGGTTTTATACAGATGCAGTAGGGCTAGTAAAAACGTATTGCTTGGTGATTTTAAGAGTGCCTTTCATTTGCCTCTACTGAAAGTTTAATGCTGTGTGGCTCTGTGGTGTGTAGGGGTGTGCTGACTTGTGTGGCACTCAGCCAGAGTACAAATTACGGAGGGGGGGGGGGGGGGGGGGGATCAGCTCCCCTGAATGAGACATGAGCTCCAATGAAGGCAACCAAATTAAAACTTTTGAGGGCTCTAAATAATGATCGTTCGAGCAAGATACAGCAAACCGGAGAAAGCATCCGAGCGAGCGAAACACTGCCCCTCTGTCTCAGTATGTGTAGCCAATGTGTTTGATGCTGGCTGGCCAAAGGAGTATGACAGGCTGCTGTTTCGCTCGCTCAAAAACTTTCTCAGTTGAGATAGATTCAGTAGCCATTTGAAAAATGGAAGAAAAATTCAGAAACTAAACATTTTGGGGAAGCCTCGCTTCATTTGGCACCCATGAATACATGCCACTGTGGAGGCCTAATGACAATCGACGAATTTCAATACACTTATGGTGTCTGTAACAGATGTCTCTTTCCATTCATCAAAAACGGATGCTGGAATTATCTTGGAGTGGATGAACTTGTGCAGGTAGTCTACTTTTTGAAGTGATTTGTTTGACAGTCAGATGAAAACATCATGACTGGTTGTGTTCATGCCCCATTAAAACGTAATACATGTTTACCGTTACATTAGGCCTATTAAGTCTATATAGAGGCTGTCCCAATGTGATGGTGTAATTCACACTCTGTGTTCAGCATACTTTGAGAACGTCACACTGTCAACCATGGTAGGACATTAACAACCAAGATTCAGAAAAGCCTGTAGACTAGTTTTAGCATGTTGAGGTGCATTCAAAGCCATTCCTGGTAGTGGATATGGAGCTGAAGCCCGAAGATACAGTAAGCAACCTGAGAGAGAGAGAGAGACAAGTCAGTCATCGGACTGAGAAGGAGAGTGAGAGGGCAGAAGAAGAAGGAGGTGATTTTGATAGTGAGTACACCAGCGACTCTTTTCTTCCTGAGAGCGAGGTTAACATAGGTGCTCCTCCAACGGGGGACAATGAGGAAAACGAGAGTTCACCCGCCCTGGCCCCCGCCCCCGCCCCCGCCCCCACCCCTTCTGAGATGGCCACCACGACTGCTCAACCTGTCAAGCAATGTCTAACAGGTAATGCAAAAAGAAAATATGTGAAACCTAGTCACACATACTATAGCATGTCAGCCTATATTTTTGGGATGAGGACACCTCAAATGATCATCCTGAAGCATGATCAACGTGGCTTTTAGTTGAGCAGAAATAGGAAGCAGAACATTTAAAAAAAATGTTAAAAGCCAAGGCTGATATTATTTTTGTACATGAACTCTTTCTGAAAGATCTAACAGACGTTGACCAATTTAAAAATGTAGGCTATGAGTATAAGGAATGTCTGTGGTGGAACTTTTATGCGAAGGGTGTACATACAGGCATTACAACGTAGGTGGTGATCTTAATCCTATAAGAGAAGCTAACGACAAGTTCGAGAGTAACTAAAAGGGAGAAGAGCATTTAAATTAAACTTGGAAAGGGGTGAACAATGAGATATATATATATATATGTATATAATATATATATAATTGTTATTCCTTAAAATCAATTCCCAATCCTTTGTGTATTATGAAATGTAAATGTGATGTAACGTATTGATGTCAATAACCTCTTTTGATCACAAAAAACAGCTAATTATAAACAACCCCCACCCAAATCTAAAGCCTATTAAATACGTCATAAATATATTTTCGACACACAAAAAAAGCAATAAAACGAGACGTGATGCAAAACAACTGTCTGAATCTCCTGAAAGAGAAATCAATTAGAGAGCTATGGTTTTAAAGCCGATCTGGTACAGAAAGATGTGGAGCTGATAAGGTAGATACTGTAGTAGGCTAGGCTATGCATTCCAATGCATGTCTTTGTGATTTATTATAGAACAATCTAGTCTTAAATAAGGGCATGAATGAACCAATATTCTGAGAATATGTCTCTCTTTCTGTTGTGTTCAAAACAGCAAAACAGAAGAGGTGCCAGTGTCTGGCCCTGATCCTGTTCTCTCTCTGTGCCATACCCAGGCCCGACCACAGAGGTCTCCCAGCCAAACCCACAGGGGCCAGGGGGGCATGGTGGGCCAGGGGCAAAACAGCAGGCCTTGTGAAATAACACTATCTTAAAAGAGACTTCTGTGATCTATCAAATTAAGGCTGGGTCGCCAGTGCTGTTGTAGTACTCTGGGTTTTGCAAGTCACAATGGAGACAAGGTGTTAAAAGTGGGTTTGGATGAGTTTCTTCTCCTGTCTAATACATTCTGCCGGTTGGGATTTTGGTTGTCGGGTTTTGGATCAGAACTTTGTGATACAGTCTAATGGTGAATAGAGTTTATATGTACAGTACCAGTCAAAAGTTTGGACACACCTACTCATTCAAGGGTTTTTCTTTATTTTTACAAAAAAACATTTTATTTTTACTAAAGCTGTCGTCAAGGCAAAGGGTGGCTACTTTGAAGAATCTAAAATCTAAAATATATTTTGATTTTGTTTAACACTTTTATTGTTACTAAATGATTCCATATGTGTTATTCCATAGTTTTTTTTCATAGTTATTCTACAATGTAGAAACCCTTGAATGAATAGGTGTGTCCAAACTTTTGACTGGTACTCTACATGCAAATAATCTGCTTTCAGCAGTTCTGGTTGACGTTTAAAAAGGAAGTATTTATGATGGTTGTGACACATGAAACATTGCCTGTAGATATGGCACATATATGACACAGTACACTCTTAGTTTCAAGGGTTCCAAAGGGGTTCTCTGGCTGTCACCATAGGAGAACTGTTTTTGATTCCAGGAAGAACCGTTTTTGGTTCCAGTTAGAACTCCATATAGAACCCTGTGTGGAAAGTTTTTTACGTGGAACCCGAAAGGGTTCTACCTAGAACCAAAAAGGGTTCTTCAAAGGGTTCTCCTAAGAGGACAAATGAAGAACAGTTTTATATTCGAGGTCGCACCGTTTTTCTAAGAGTGAACAGTGGATCTGGACTGACTCGTCTTCAACACAGCTGAGAGAGAGGGAAAGAACACTGTGAAGGAACAGCGTGAACATGTAGGTTTTCATCACATATCCAATACTGTTATGCATCTCTATTATCATGGCCAGAGGTTATAAGGATTTAATCATGTCAACATGAGTGCTATTAGATGAAAATACACAGGGGACAGAACAGTGTCTAAAAATGCTCCGTCTCACCACTCCAATCAGCCTGATTATGTGTGGCTATAGCTGATAATGCGGAGATGTTTGGGTCACTGAACAAGGCTCTGAAAGGCTCATGGAACAAGGCTGGAAACCCACATATCCAGTCAGAATCAATCATACACACACAGAACATACAGGACCTACAGTTCACACAATCAGAAATATATTGCACAACAACACAAATATACAAAAAGTCTCGGTCATCATAGAACTAACAGCCAATGTGTAACGACTTTCCTCTTCTTCTGACGAGGAGTATGAAGGATCGGACCAATGCGCAGCGTGGTAAGTGTTCATATTATTTATTAGGAACAGAATCACTAAAAAAAATAACACAGAGAGTGAAAGCAAAAACGAAACAGTCCTGTAAGGTGCAGTAACACAAAACAGAAAATAACTACCCACAAGCCATAGTAGGAAAACAGGCCTCCTAAGTATGGTTCTCCATCAGAGACAACGATAAACAGCTGCCTCTGATTGGGAACCATACCAGGCCAAACACAGAAATACAAAAACATAGAACAACACATGGAATGCCCACCCCAACTCACGCCCTGACCAAACTAAAATAGAGACAGGTCAGGACGTGACACAATGTTTTTAGGCTCAAAGAAAGTCAACCCAGACAAAAACATAGTTTGAGACCTAAAAATATGTAATATGTTGTAAGACATCTCAGTCTTTACTGGTCCAGACTAGGTTTGCAAAGCTAATTTACCAAAGTTACCGAAATCTTCAGTCATTTTGGAAATTAACAGAAAATCTATGGCAATCTTTGGTAACTTTGGTAATATATATTTGAATAACTTTAAACATTTTTATTCATATATAACATTAAAAAAAATGTTATATCTGTGTCCGTATTGTCCATGAGTTTCTAGTAGGTAGACCATATGGTTCAAGAGAAAATTTCCTAATTAAGGAAAAAAGCATCTAATCAGCAATGGCATTACTTTCAATTTGCTCTGCAACTCGTCCAACGATTGACTTTTTTCACAACTGCCTTCAGTTTGACGCCAAAACATTGACCCCAAATTACAAATTGACATAGTAAAATAAATAAAAGTGTGATATTTCATGCTGAAACCCTAATATTAATATTGAACACCAATGGTATTCACTAAGTTGATGGTTTATATTCAGGATAGTGTTTTACAGCTCTGTCATTCTATGTTTAATTTTACAATCATGTTATTTAATTATTTCATATATTTTACATGTGGTAAGGCTAGAGAGAGGGCCGGAGAGAGTTACAAATGTGATCATCTGAAGTACCCCAAATGGCCACTAGATGTCTTGTGATGGATTTACATAAAATCCTTGAAAGATACCAACATCTTGGTAGTTTACTGATAACCTTCTAAAGTTTCCAGTAATATACCCTCCCTTTGAAACCCTAGTCCAGACAGATGTAGAAAAACAGTCCAACCCACAGGACAGATGTGTGTGAATGTGTGTGCTTTTGTCCATTTGTGTTTGTGTGTGTTACGTGTATGTGCTTATGTGTGTTTTTCTATGTGTGTGTTAGGGAGTGTACTGGAGCAGAGTTGAGTGGTAACGGGGCCAGCAGACAGACAGACAGCGCGCCCAGGCTTTAAAAGGGCCTAGGTAATTATGGTCAACCACACTCTCCACCACCCCTAGTATTTATAGTCCTACGACACACACTGGGGCCATTGGGTGCAGTTCCCCCTCAAATTCCAACACATGGAATATTTTTTACGTAAACAAATTATATTAAAAAAAAACTGTGTTAGTGTGTTGTACGTGTGTGTGCAAGCTTGTGTGTCTTTGTCTGACTATCAAAGCAGTGTACTCAATGTACCAGTCCAGTCACATTCCAAAACAACATCAGCAGCAGCAGTCTTCATCGGCAGCAGCGGTCTTCGTCACAGCTGCTGCTCTTTTGAGGACACCATTGATCGTCCCAGAGTGTCGCTCACGCTAACTAGGGTCGACAGAACTCATCAAAGAAACATGGCGGTCACAGCGGGTCTAAGTCTATGGGCAGGCAGTAGTCCACAAGCCACAAACCCCTGTAGCTCTATTGGTCCAGACCTGCAACCTGCAGCCCTGGAGCCCTGGAGCCTATAGGTCTGCGTCACATCACCTCAACCCGCAGTCACTATAAGGACCCACTGGAGTGGAAGGGGAAAAGACAGGAGGAGTTCATTTGAAGTGAAAAGAGGGACAGGGATGAAAAATGGAAGTGGACCGGTTTCCGAAGCCTTTTGACGAGCGTTTCGGTGTCAGGATGTGGCCCGTGTCTCTCTGTCTCGCTCCTGTGCGGTAGGGAAGAGGCAGGCAGTTAGGCAACACGTGCGGCACAAATGGCGGAAGTATAAAATGTACAGGATATCCTGTCCCTAATGAAAATCGACCACAGAGGAAAGACGTGTGTGTGTGTGTGTAGGGTGGGAATCAATGTGAGGGGATGTTGGCAAGGAATCGGGGTTCATGAGGGGGGTAATATGATGGAGTGGGACCTCACATGTGAACGAGGGGTGTTTAGGGAAGGGTGGGGGGGGGCTCATATGTGAGCAGGATGTGAAGGATGGGGGACACAGTAGCTTTGGGGACTGAACACGTGAACAAGGGTATAGGACCTGGGCAAGGATAGGTGAGGTAGAGCGGTTGGAGGGCTGGATAGGGGGACTCGATCTCTCTCTCCCGCCATCTGTTGGGTGTTGAGGAGGGGGAGGTATTAGGGTCTTTGATAAATACAGTGGCAGCTGTGATCAAGATGGAAACGTATGTACAGTATACATGTGCCCACCACATGCTGGCCAGCATTGGCCACAGGTGTTTGACATAAATGTCACAGCCAAATGGGATATTATACCTCCTGCTCATAAAGGGTTCTAGTAAATGATCTATGATATAGCCAATTTAACATTTTACAAAGCATTTATGTGCTCTAACAATGCACTAAAAGGGCTGAAATGTTAGATAAATGCGCTGTAGCAAATACAGAGGTCTGTCTTAAAGACGTTCATTCCAACACAGACAGCAGGAAGAAAATGATAGCCTCTGACAATAAGGGTTCTGAGCCTCCTCTGCTGGTGCTGTTTACACTCTGTGAGTCCTGCGGGGTAATTTGGGGAGAGGGAGAGAGACAGAGAGATACACAGAGAAAGCAAAACTAGCAAATAACTGTCAGGGAGGCAGCCTGTCTCCTTCAATGTTAGGTGTTGTGCTGACAAACACACACACACACACAAAGGTGCAAACGCATTGCATGCACAGACACGTCACCCCATTGACAGTGATTTGGGCAATACATGTCAAATTGGCTCCTGGCACCACAAAGTTGTATAGATCTGAGAGAGCATGGCAATAGCTGCCCCTTGCCCTCGGATAAGCTAGCTTAACCCTGAAATGACCCCTGATTCGGGGCAGAGGGACACATTTGAATTAGGCATGGTCAAAGTGTAGCCTGTATGAGGATCTCTCACTCCATCCATCACCCAGGCAGGCAGGACAGAGAAGGACTCATCCAGGGGTCAGGGCCACCACAAGGTGTTCCGCTCCCTGCCTGTCTGCCAGGGGGATGTGCCACACTGGTTCCATACTGGTGCTTAGGACTGGCTCTGGTTCAGTTCCTCAGGTCCACACTAAAACACTGAGACACTGAGACAGCCTGGGGTCAATATTTACTGTCAACCAGGCGTGAGTTTGGCTCGACATCCCTTTACTTTATACTTGATGTCATTTTTTTTGGGGGGGGGGGGGGGGGGGGTTATGGAATAAAACCAGTTTATTCCCCCAGTGTGTACACACACACACACACACACACACACACACACACACACACACACACACACACACACACACACACCTCAGGCTCCAACCCGGGACAGTGTCTGGGGAACAGCCTGATGTGAGAGGGGTGTAAGAGGAACTGTGGGGAGTGGGGTTAAGGTGGGGGTGGTGGTCACTGGAAGGGGTTGAGGATAATCATCCAGTCTCCTTCTGTTTGTTTTCCCGGACACGGCAGGATCGTCTCGGCTGCCCGTTCGTCTTTTGGACCGGGCACTCAAGCCTGACCCGGTCTGCTCTAACACCCACTCCTGCTCCTACCTCACCTCACTTCACCACCCACACACACACACACACACACACACACACACACACACACACACACACACACACACACACACACACACACACACCTCTCTACACGCTCCTGCTTCCACATCACAGCCTGGGCTGACTAGCACTCACATCACAGTCTACTGGTCTCAGTCAACACCACAGTGATGCGCTTCAGCTACTGTATCACCACTAACTGACTTCAGGCAGGAGGAATACCAGCCCCGTGTACCAGGGTCTGCGTCCCAAATGGCAACCTATTCCCTACATAGGCCACTACTTTTGTCTGGGGTCCATAGGGTATGGGCTAAAAGTAGTGCACTATGTAGAGAATAGGGTGCCATTTGGGACGCACCCCAGGTCTGTATCAATACCACAGGAAAACAGAATAACACCTCCGAGAAGACCACAGAGTAATGTCAGTCATGTGGAACTCGTGCTATGTCTGTGGCTATACCATCACAGGGCTAGCCTGACTATGGCTCTACCATAGTATATTTTAAACAGACATATCCTCTGATCTGACCGAATGGCTGGTTGTTGACACTAAACTTCTCCGGAACTCTTGTCATAAACACACTAAAATAGGATGGTCGTAGTCGTTTTCCCCTAACGTCTCTCTCTTGTCCTCTTCCCACACCACTCCTTCTCTCCTGTCCTCTCCTCTCATCTTTATCTCAGGCCTGGTTTGGAGATCAAGCATCTTGACCATTCTTCACTCTCACACCAATGCTACTCTGTAAGTAAGGGAAGCAGGCAGGACAAGAAGACTTGGTCCTGATTCATTTTGGATACTGCTTCAAGTCAGGGCTTGTGAATGCAGAGAAAGCCGCCCCCCAAAAAACATAAATAAGGCCCGAAAGACCCAGCACGCTGCCACGATTATTCCTCAGGCTGTTTGCTGTGTTTCCAACCGTCTCTCTCTCTATCTCTCTCTCTCTCATTCTCTCTCTCTCAGCAGAGACAAGTGCCACTGCACGCCTCATCACGTCCCATCAGCCCATTCCCCGACAGAGGAGAGGAAACGACAAACAGCCTTCATCAACCATCCTCCCCTGTGCCATCCCTCTACCCCCCCCCACCCCCGTGCCATCCTCTATCTCCCCCCCCCGTGTCATCCTTCCATCCCCCCTCTGACATTAAGGCTCTGTGTTTTACTTGTTTTATCATTCGTTCTTTCTTTCCCGTCATTATTCCCCTGCTTTTATCCCTCCTCTCCTCCTCTAATTAGCCCCTCGTTCCTTTCATTTCTCCCTGCTCCTTTCTTCCACCTGTGAGAGCGACGAGAAGAAGTAGAGAAAAAGAGGAAGGAAAGATGAAGAAGGATGGAATAGGGAGGGAAGAAAATGAAAGATGAAAACGGCAACGGAGCGAGTGTCGGAGCGTTCTGGAATGCTGCGTCTGAGGGGAGGATGAAGGCACATGTCACGTCTCATCTCTTCTCTCGACACACACACACACACACACACACACACCCCGACCGCAGCGCAGAGACACACAGTCCCCTGCACCCCGCCACGGCACTGCTGAGCTCCATCTTTGAAGAGAAGAAAGTGCAGGGGAAATAAAAGAGAAAAGAGAAGAACAAGCAAGAAGAAGCCACCGTGTTGGATGTTTCATTTTGACCCATATTTGTCCCAACGCATAATTCAAACAGACAGTGATGAGCCCACCATAGCTGACATTAGGCAGAAACGCCTGTGTGTGTGTGTGTGTGTGTGTGTGTCTGAATCCCGTTAAGTGACGATACCTAAGAGCATGCATGCACTTTAAACACAGCATGCAGGTGGCATGAACTGAATATACTGTATATATGAAATATATGAACTGGCAAAAGAGTAGCGATATAGTATGTGAACATAAGGTTTAAAGATATGTTCTTCTTTCCCCTCTACATTCTTAGGTTCCAAGTGGAACCCTTTTTGGTTCCAGGAAGAACCCCTTTGGGTTCCATGTATAACCCTCTGTGGAAAGGGTTGTTTTTGGAACAGAAAATTATTTTTTACCAGTAACCAAAAGGGTTCTACCTGGAAGAAAAAAGGGTTCTTCAAGGGGACAACTGAAGAACCCTTTTAGGTTCTAGAAAGCACCTTTTTTTCTAAGAGTGTATCTCTCTACCCTTATCTCCTTTTTCCTTCCCTCTCCTTCTCATTCCGTCTCCTTCATTCCATTATACTCTTCTCTATCTCTATGTCTGTCTTTCACTTCCTTTCGCTCTGTCTGCCCCCTCTCTCCCCCCATTTCCAGCCTGGCCATGGTCTGCCTTAGGTCAGCACCCAGACTTGGCCGGCTGTCGTTGCGCCATCATTCCAGGGATGTTTTTGTGCGTCGGGAGGGGGAGGTTGGCTCCGAGCCCAAGTGTGTGGTCAGGGTATGTTTACTTCTGTCTGTCTGTCTGGGCCTGGAGCCCTGGAGGCTGCAAGGTGGAGCCTGAGGCCTGGAACGCTTTGGAACTGCATCCTGGACTGGCCCCAGCCCACGGGGGCTGAATCTTTAGCCTGGCATGGGACCATGCATGCAGCACAGAGCGGGACAGGGGGAGACAGGGATGGGGAGGAGGGGAATTTAGGAGAGAGAGAGAGAGCAGGACAAGGGCAGGACCTGCAGACCTCTTAGTCAAGACCTGCCATTGGCATCCGCAACTCTCTCTAACTTTTGATTTGTTTAAGCCCAACACAACCTATCCACTCACCCGCTGTGCAGTAGTTACCATTCTCACAAGATCCACTGTCAGACTTTTTTATGTTTTCAGTGAAACAAGGCCATTTTGCCACTTCAGAAACTGTTGTCTCCTCTAGTCTGATTGAATGTCTATACGTTGGAATTTAATCTTGTCGTGTGTGAGATATGTTCAACACAAGATAATCCACCCACCAAGAGGAAGAAGAGTTGAATAGCGCTCGGTGCAGAACATGACAAACAAAGTGATCTGCCTTTTGTTTCCCACACACCATGAATATACATGAGGGCCTGGGAGAGGAGAGGGCCCTTCTCAACGGAACATGTTGAACAATGGAATTACATCTCTGACACATCCACCGCAAGGCTGGGATTAAAGATATGATGGAGAAAAAGGAGAGGAAGAGAGGGAAGAGAGGGGAAGAGGGGAAGAGACAAGTTAAAAAGAACAGATTCTCTGCTTATCTATGGAGAAGCCAAGGCTTCAGGGTGAGAAAGGGGGGAGAGGGGAGGGAGGAGGGGAGGGAGGAAGCTGGTCGTCAATCTGATATATTTAATTTATTTTGCTGTTAGTGAATCATCAAGGGGATGATCCAACAGTGGATCAAAAGAACGAGCAAAGAAATGAAGAAAATAGAGATTAACACTACAGAACAAAGGAGACTCTTTCTCACTCTCTCTCTCTCTCCCTTTCTCTCGTTCATGTTCTCTCTCTCTCTCTCTCTCTCTCTCTCTCTCTCCCGCTCTCTCCCTCTGTCCCCTCTCTTTCTCTTTCTTTCTTTCTTTCTTTCTTTCTTTCTTTCTTTCTCATTCTCTCTCTCTCTCTCTCTCTCTCTCTCTCTCTCTCTCTCTCTCTCTCTCTCTCTATCCCTATTTCTCTCTCCATCCCTGTTTCTCTCTCTCTGTCCATCTCCCCATTTTTTTCTCTTAGCCTCACTCCCTCTCTGTCCCTCTCACTCTCACAGAGAAGAAAGGTCTGTGTCAATACGAAAAACATTTGGGTCTCTATGAGTCCAGGGGCCAAACACGTCAAGCTATTGCATAAGCCAACAGAGACGAAGCTTCAGGTGGACATGGGCAGAAGAGCCTTACTAGCCTCTTTTGGAGTCCTTGAGAATATTGTGACTGACCAAGGACAGTACTATAAAAGTTTACTAGTGTTCTGTTTTTACTGTCATAGAGAAAGGCAGTGGAGGGAAACATCAAGTCCTTTATGTGAAGTGTGTAAAGTGTGCTGCGTCTCACTGCTTGGGAAGAGCATGGCTGACTGCCTTTCCAAACTCTTTCCACCCCTCCCTCCGTCTGCCTAGCTTAGTCGATTCCTTCCATTTTCTTATTCTCCACCGCTTCTTAGCTGCACCTCCAGGGTCCTTGGGCGGAATGGTAAGCCTGGTGACTTCAATAACTTCAGTTTCCCTGCCACTGCTGTGAAACTCCATTCGGATGATGAAACTGCAGTGTGACTGTGTCTGTGGTTCACTGTGGGAAACGTGTCTATCTGTGGCTCTCTCCCAGGCTGAGGCGGAGAGAGAGAGGCCGTTGCTGCGTTACCACGGTGATGAAACCATCTGTAAAAGTGCCTTTTTAGCCCCTTACATCTCCTCATAGGGATGCTATTGTCATCGCCACTGTGTGAGCCTGACACATACCCTTCTCTGTATGTGTGTGTGTGTGTGTGTGTGTGTGTGTGTGTGTGTGTGTGTGTGTGTATGATCAGAATAAACTATCTACATTCGTAATTGCATTTTTTTATGCGCTGTCCCTCAGTAAACTCCTCACTTCTCCAAACATTATGAACATGTCGCTAATATTGAGTTGCACTCCCCCCTTTCCCCCTCAGAACAGACTATATTCGTCGGTCCATGGACTCCACAAGGTGTCAAAAGCTGGCTGGATGTCCTTTGGGTGATGGACCAATGTCTCAAATCCCTCAAGCCTTAAAAATATTTCTTATAGTATAGTAGCAGGTGTATTTCCCCTATGTGTGTACAATGTGTGTGACAGGTGTCAAGGCTCATTTAGTGGCACTATTGTTGTAATGACAGACAGGTGTCAAAATAGATTTTGTATGTTCCCTTACATTGGAATTAGGTTTAGTAATCTGAATTTGCAGGTAAACAGAGCACACAACCAAGCGAGAAAGGGTTTAGCAGTTTAGCACCCAAGACCAGGCTGACTTCCACTGATCCATCCTTGTCTGAGGTGATGCAAGACTTGAGACACATGTTTTGTTTGTTCAACAATGGATGGCTATCTTTCAGCTTGCTGCCTGCCAACACACGCACATGTGCACACAAACGCATACACTCACACACAAGCATGCAGGGTCATGCAGGCGCACACACACACTCACACACACACACACACACACACACATATATATATTCAGCTGCCAGTACTCTTCTCTCACTCAAACAGGGAAGTGCTGAGTGCTCCCTACAACTATTGGCTAGTTCTTCGGTATGTAAAGAAATTGGGTGGGGTATCGGTTGAGCCTACTGCAATGATTGGATTAGAACAAGCATCTCTCCGTCTGCTGTCGTTTCCCCAGACAGACACACAAGTGGCTGTTTCACTCAGTCACTCGTCTCAGGGCACAAGTCTCCCCTTCTCCAAAGATGATGCATAAATCAGAATCCGTAGCTAGTCATTGTTGTTCAATCTAGTTATTTCCTGTCGACTTTGCTAATGATGTTTTTGTCTGTTTACTTGGCGCTGTTTTGTAGACCTACTTTGTCTGTCCATGTATACTGAACAAAATATGAACGCAACATGTAAAGTGTTGGTCTCATGTTTCCTGAGATGAAATAACACATCCCAGAAATGTTCCGTACTCGCAAAAATCTTATTTCTCTCAAAGTTTTTGCACACATTTGTTTACATTTACATCCTTATTAGTGAGCATTACTCTTTTGTCAAGATAATCCATCCACCTGACAGTTGGCGGCATTGTCACGCCCTGGCCTTAGTTATCTTTGTTTTCTTTATTATTTTGGTTAGGTCAGGATGTGACATGGGGGATTTATATGTTTAGCCTGGTCTAGGGTTTTTTGTATGTCTATGGGGCTGTTTCCTTTCTAGGTAGTTTGTAAGTCTATGGTTGCCTAGATTGGTTCTCAATTAGAGGCAGGTGTTTATTGATGTCTCTGATTGGGAACCATATTTAGGCAGCCATATTCTTTGGGTATTTTGTGGGTGAATGTCTTCTGTCTTTGTGTCATTGCACCAGATAGGACTGTTTCGGTTTTCACATATGTTGTTTTGTATTTTGTAGTGTTCTCGGTTATCATTTATATTAAAGATGTTGAACACTAACCACGCTGCATTTTGGTCCTCCTCTCCTTCAGCGGAAGAAAACCTTTACAGGCATATCAAGAAGCTTATTAAATGGCTTGATCATTACACAGGTGTACCTTGTGCTCGGACAATAAAAGGCCACTCTAAAATGTGCAGTTTTATCACACAACACAATGTGGGGGAAAACTCATTCTAATTTGCTGGGCCTGGCTCACCAGTGGCTCCCTAGTGCTCCCCCGCCCAGTCATGTGAAATCCGTAGATTAGGGCCCAATGAATTAATTTCAATTGTCTGATGTCCTTATATGAACTGTAACCCAGTAAATTTGTTGAAATTGTTGCATGTTGTGTTTATATTGTTCAGTATAATAATTCCATTGCTTATTTCTGTCATTACGTCGTGATCCAAGCCCACGCTTCCAAGCCCATGCTTCTTGCCGCGATGATTTATTATGGCCCAGACATGTTTACTGAGGGACAGCGCATAAAACAATGCAATTACGAATGTAGATAGTTTATTCTGATCATACAAATTTTGTGGTATAAATGTCGGGAGAGAGAAAGTTTTGCTGCTCTCAAAACAATATATGGGGCAAGCAAATTAGCCTACCTTCATCTAGATCTGTGTCTGGAATAAATACAGGCTGCATTAGTCGACCTTCATCTAGATCTGTGTCTGGAATAAATACAGGCTGCATTAGTCGACCTTCATCTAGATCTGTGTCTGGAATAAATACAGGCTGCATTAGTCGACCTTCATCTAGATCTGTGTCTGGAATAAATACAGGCTGCATTAGTCGACCTTCATCTAGATCTGTGTCTGGAATAAATACAGTCTGCATTAGTCGACCTTCATCTAGATCTGTGTCTGGAATAAATACAGTCTGCATTAGTCGACCTTCATCTAGATCTGTGTCTGGAATAAATACAGGCTGCATTAGTCGACCTTCATCTAGATCTGTGTCTGGAATAAATACAGGCTGCATTAGTCGACCTTCATCTAGATCTGTGTCTGGAATAAATACAGGCTGCATTAGTCGACCTTCATCTAGATCTGTGTCTGGAATAAATACAGGCTGCATTAGTCGACCTTCATCTAGATCTGTGTCTGGAATAAATACAGGCTGCATTAGTCGACCTTCATCTAGATCTGTGTCTGGAATAAATACAGGCTGCATTAGTGTATATATTTGCCTATTTCATTGATAACTGAATAAGACTAAGTAAGTAAATAGCCCTAATGTGTATTTTCATCTGTTGGGGTCATTTACTTTTGAACAATGTGTGTGAAGGAGCATAATGACGCAATCTGAGTGAGCGCAGTAATGCACACTTGATGTATTGGCTTTACCGGCATGTATAGCGCACTTTCGCGTTTTCCGAGTAAATCCGAATTCGAGTAGCCTATCAAGTGTGATAAAATGCATACGATTATAAATATGAGTATGATGAGATTGATTACCATTAAAAATCCTATTTTCCCTAACTTAACCCCAAACCCCTAACCGTAAACCTAACCCTAAGCCTAAGCATAACCCAAACCATAATTCGAACCCTAACTCTAAACCTAACTCCTAAGCCTAAAATAGCATTTTTCCTTGTGTGGACCAGCGAAATATCCCCACTTGTATGACTTTTCTTTGTTTTACTATCCTTGTGAGTACTTCTGGTCGCCACAAGGATAGTAAAACCCAACACACACACACTGCACAGAGGATCATTTGCGGATCGTTTTCTCCCTCCCAAAAAAGGTGTCAAGAATATTACAAAAAAGAACTCATAATGCAGCACCGTGGGCCAATCTCCTTCTGCATGAGGAGGAAGCTGTGTAGCAGCATTACCATCTGAGAGGGAGGGAGAGAGAGAGAGAGAGAGAGAGAGAGAGAGAGAGAGAGAGAGAGAGAGAGGGAGAGAGAGAGAGAGAGAGAGAGAGAGAGAGAGAGAGAGAGAGAGAGAGAGAGAGAGGAGAGAGAGAGAGAGAGAGAGAGAGAGAGAGAGAGAGAGAGAGAGAGAGAGAGAGAGAGAGAGAGAGAGAGGGAGAGAGAGAGAGAGAGAGAGAGAGAGGGAGAGAGAGAGAGAGAGAGAGAGAGGGGAGAGGGGGAAGGGAGGGATGGATGGATGGAGAGAGAGACAGAAAAGGGAAGTGAAGTGAGAAAGAGGGTGAGGATGTGGAACAGAGGGAGGGAGAGAGAGAGAGAGAAAGGGAGAGAGAGAGAGATAAGCAGGGAGGACCAAAGGACCAAAAGAAATAGAGGAAGAGGGAAGAATGAAGAGAGGAAAATGATGGAAGATGATGGGAATAAAACAATAAAAAATGGAAGAGAGAGAGGTGCATGGGCCTCGTTAATAACACCGACTAATCCTGCAATGAGATTACCGCCCCCCTATCCCCCCCCCTCTCTCTGTCCCTCTCTTTCTCTCTCCATCTCTCTATCAAGAAAGCCATACCAGGCAGTTCAGCTGATCGCTTATCCAATCTCCACTTCCTCTCATCTCAAAGCTTTATCCTCCCTGTCAGTCTATACAGGTCTTCCATCCAGACAACCCTTTTCCAAATGCTCCCAACACTGCCTGGAGGGCAGGTGAGGAGAAACCCTAAGCAGTGGATGTGATGGTGGGGGAAACACATCTAACCAGATTTACACCAGATGTAATGCTATTTGAATTAGAAGAGGCATGCGATATGAATGGTTTGAGATATGGTTTATAAAAATGCATGTAAGGATTATGTCTGCACAAAGGGAAGTAAGTAGCATGTCGGTATCTCTATTTCTGTCTTCAGTGATTGCCAAAATGATTTTTTTTTTTTACTATTTGACAAACGACATCAATAAAAACTCGCAACTGTTTCTATGGAAACTTGAGCCTTGAAAAGGTTCAGATTTTCACTGACTATCAGCCAAGTAAAACTATAAAGCTACGAGTTCATACACGCACGCTTGTTCGCTCACTCGCTTGCATGTACACACACACACACACACACACACACACACACACACACACACACACACACACACACACACACACACACACACACACACACACACACACACACACACACACACTTCATGTCCGTATCTCTTTCCCGGATGGTTTATCCACAACACACTGCAGAGCCTATTACAAGATTTTACCCCCCCAACACGATTCTCACTTAGCCCACTGTAGAAAAGCAGAAGTGTTTTGGGGCTTTTGAAGTGTGAAGTTACCCAAAAGCATGGCCTTCTTTTGAACTGTAACTTGCTGAATTTTCATTAATGCTTGTGTGTGTGTATGTGTGTGTATGTGTGTGTGTGTATGTGTGTGTATGTGTGTGTGTATGTGTGTGTGTGTGTGTGTGTGTGTGTGTGTGTGTGTGTGTGTGTGTGTGTGTGTGTGTGTGTGTGTGTGTGTATGTGAATGTGTGTGTGTATGTGTGTGTGTATGTGTGTGTGTATGTGTGTGTGAATGTGTGTGTGTATGTGTGTGTGTATGTGTAGTTTGCTCTCAAAAAAGCACTATTCAATCAAACTTGGAATGCAAGTCCACTGTGTGCTGACAGACTAGTTTGGTAACAGAACTACAAACGACAGAGTGTCTTCTGTCAATAGTGAAACATTAGTCTGTAAGTTTCTCCCCCAGTCACGACCGCACGCATAAACGGACACACTGAACACCCAAACCATTTTGCGGTTAAAAGTGGATGAGTTCATATGTTCCCGTGTGAATGTTGCATTCCAAGTTTAATTGAATAGAGCTTTTTTCAGAGCAAACACACACACACACACACACACACACACACACACACACACACACACACACACACACACACACACACACACATACACACACATATACTGTACACATACACAACACTCACACATATACTGTACACACACACACACACACACACACACACTCTTCGAGATGGCGGTCCGTAGGGGGAGAAGATAGAGGAGAACCACCCCGTTTAGTCTAACTTGGCAATGTCTCCATGGTAACTGTTATGTCTGACCTTCAATCATGTGCAAAGCGTTCCATCTGGCTAAGATTGGTTAATCACAACAACGCACACACGCACGCACGCACACACACACACACACACACACACACACACACACACACACACACACACACAATTATACACAGAAACATGTTATGCACTTCTGCGATATAGACAACTAAGTAAAGCCCCTAATGATCAATCCATCAAAGAGCAAGCAAAGCAATTATTATTTTGTTTTTATCCATGTAGTCTATCATTTCCATTTTTTCTCTTCTCAAACAGCATCTAAAAGGTTCATTCCCAATCCATTGAGTGCATTATTCTGAAAAATAGAATTATTCACCGCTCTATCCCACCAGTCTGTCTTATTCCTATCCTGAGGGTATCCATGTATTTCTGCTGTTCATTGGCACAAGTTGTACTGCTACTACAATTTGAAAAGTTAGTATGCCCCTCCTTTGTGTTTAGGGGTTCACCTTATGTTGAATCTATTAAGGTTTCTTTCATCACGGAAAAGCCAGCCCCTTCTCCCCCAGCCACCTCCCCTCTTTCTTCTTCTGCCCACGCCCCCCTCATCTTTCGCTTTCCTTCCGTTTCTTGCTCTCATCTGCTCCTTCCTCAGGACTTTATAGGGAGCTCCAGAAGGGGCAACATCTGGCTCTCCTCAGGCCCAGGGACATTCACCCGAGCTGGGACAGTCAGACCTGTAGACCAGCCCTCCCCCCATGGATGGAGCTCAGGCTTTGGTGTGTGTGGTACAGTACATAGCTTCCCCTTCCTGAACCATAGAGCCTTGATGTGGCCTAAGCCATTGTGTTGATGTATTGCCATACTAACTCCATCCCCACCACTAAACTCATTATCCACTCCACCCACCTGCATGCAAAAGCTGAGGCCTTGAACTACCAACTACCACTGGATTCTATTAGGTAGGGGAGGGAGGTTGAAGGGGATGGGGTGTGAGACAGTGTTGCGGATGGAGAAAGAGTAGCTCATGCTTGAGTTGTTGTTGAAATAAAGGGTGTTTGTATTCATCTCATCCTTCTGTTTCCTCATCTCTAGTTTGGTTGGGTGCCAGGCAGTGGCCTAGGAGGGCCATGGGGACCAGGCAAGGATAAGTGGGGCCAAGACTCCATCAGCTGGTGGCTCCATGACCGATCAAAGCTCTCTCTAATCAATCTGAATGTGCGTTCAACTGCATCAAAGACACCCCGCCACTCCTCCTTTCCGCCATTCCTCGACCCGTCTTGCCCCCCCCATCCCTCGGTTTGTTTATCTACCCTTCATCTGAGTAATCAGTGGGGTTGGGATGGAGGGATGGAAGGAAGGAAGTAGGGCCCCAGGACTGAGGGATCAATGTTGTATGTTTTTATAGGACAGGACAGAGAATGCGAGAGAGAGAGAGAGAGAGAGAGACAAATAGAGAAAAAGAAAGAGAGAGAACACTACAGAGAGACAGACCAAGGCAGAGATAGAAGGATGTCCTCCGGCAGAGAGGAGGGATGTGGCACCAGTGTGTTTAGGCCATAGTCACAGCGTGGCATGGAGAGTGGAGGGGTATAGCATACTGCTATGGGTAACAAACAAACTCCTGGCACCAGCCGTACAACATGTGCTTCTTTGAATGCCATGGTTCATGCTCTAGCTGGAATACAGGGGTAGGAAGAGGTGAAGAATTTTGAAGACAGGGATTTTCCCCCATGGCTTGGAGTGGCATGGTCCAGCAACTTGTAACTTGTTGATTATTTCCATATTCAGAAACTGGTCTGCAAGGAGGGCTTGAGTAAAGAAAGTATTTGGATGATGCTTGAGAAGCTTTAGCCGATTATCTGTCACTGAGGACATTCATCCGTCCATCCATCAGTTCATCTTTTCATCCATCCCTCCATCCTAACTCCACTGTGTGGGCCCTGCATGGGGGGGGGGGGGGGGCTAAGCGAGTGGGGAGAGGCCTGGGTGGGTATCCCCCCTCCGCTCCCCCGTTGTGGGGAACTCCCTCAGTAACAGCTGCTGCCTGGGCCTGGCTCCACAGAGGTAACACATCTCCACATTCAGCACATTAATTAGACCAATTGCGAGATTTACAGGACAGATGGGTGGAAATCCAGCGGGCTACAGCGCCTCAGAGAGTCTCAGAGCTGGCCCCTGGAGAAATGCATGCAGGCTCTGAGAGAAAGAGGGCTGAGTGAACACTGGAATGTAATCAAAGTCCCCTCTTATACAACCATGTGTCTCTACCCCCCTGGTGGCTATAGTTAGGACAGACTGGATGTTGTATTGAAGTGTTGCTGTAAATGTGCTGTAGTGTTTCCGAAATTGTTGATAGCAACTGGAACCGTGACATTTTTGATAGCAACTGGACCCATGAAATTGTTTATAGCAACTAGACCCATGAAATTGTTGATAGCAACTAGACCCATGAAATTGTTGATAGCGACTGGACCCATGAAATTGTTGACAGCGACTGGACCCATGAAATTATTGACAACGACTGGACCCATGAAATTGTTTATAGCAACTAGACCCATGAAATTGTTGATAGCAACTAGACCCATGAAATTGTTGATAGCGACTGGACCCATGAAATTGTTGACAGCGACTGGACCCATGAAATTATTGACAACGACTGGACCCATGAAATTGTTAATAGTGACTGAATCCGTGCGTGAGCCCATAAAAAAAAGAGTCAGGCGAGCTATAAGCAAGCATTTATTAACATGTGCACACAAACGTCACATCGTGTACATTGCAGTTGATCTCATTGTAAGATAAGTACTCTTTCAATATCAGTTCAGTGGGAGGCCCCGGTCGACTAGTAACACTTCCTATCACTATGGCAGAGTTGAAATCATATATATCATCTTACTCTTTATGTTAACCCCACGGTGACCACTGCATGATCTTGATTGGAATTCTAACATCCCAGAGGTCTCTACAGTGCTGGCTCGGAGTCCCCGAAGGACAGAAAGTCGTTGTTCTTCCATAATCTGAATGAGAGAGAGATGAGAAAATGTAGTACCGGGGAGGGACGTGTAGAACTGTACGTAGATCAAATGACAAAGTGGGATATCGGTATTTATTACTTTAGGCTTACATTTTCCAGTTGCCTTTTTTCAATGTGGTACCTAAAGAGAGGGGGATAGATTAGGAGAGAATCAAAAATATCTGAAAAGGGATCCATATGATAATCTATAATTCTGTAGGCTTACTCACGCCTAAATTGCCATATGATCGCCATGACAACAAGCAGCCCCAGCACCAGCACTGGCACTAGGATGGCAACAAGATGACCGCTCTGTTCCTCAGTACCCAGCTGTAATAAAAGCACAAGTTATTAGTTTGGTACTAATAATATTGTCAACAATGCACATTTTAAGTATCCAAGTACAGAATACAGAAATGTGAACACACTTTTTTACTCAATGCTGGGTCAGTCGTAGAGTTACTTAGTGCTCTAGTAGTTGAGAAGTCGTCTACCCTCTGACCTATATGGTACAGGAAACAGGACAAAGAGATGAGAAGCTGGTCAGTCTGTTGTTAGGGGGAAGTGAATATGTGCTTACTATTTTGAGGAATTGAAGAGTTGTGCTCTGGTTTGTATAATTATGCACGGTGAAAAGCAACACGATAGCCTACCTTGAGTGGGACTGTCAGTGACAAGCAGCCATGTCTCAGTTGAAGAGGTTGTTGTCCCAATGGTTGAGGTTGAATGTTCTTGAAAGACATTACAGGTTAACATGATCAATAGCACCTAGTGGAAAGGAGCCTATATTCAACTGCAGTTTCATTTTCTCATAGTTAAAATCCCTCCAAATAAACTGTTGGAGTCAGGTTATCACCTGTCTGAAGTGCTGTTGTTGCTTGAGTTGTTGTCATATGCTGCTGATCATCTGACAAAGAAGATAAGTATATTGGTAGTTGAATACATGCACATAACCAATTCATGTGTGCATTTTCCTTACTCTAATAACTAGGGGGCAAGTCGTAATTCCACTTCACTTCACAAAAGCTAACCATTGAAAACCTCTCCTCACCATTAGTCAGAGTGGAGCAGACAAGCTCCTGTGAAGACGGCCCCAGGCCTGCTCTGTTGATGGTGTGCAGCGTCACACTGTACTTTGTCGCCTCCTGCAGGTTGTTCATGGTGAAGCTCTCTGATCCGTCCATCAGATGCACCACCCTGACAGGAAGCCGTTCTTGGGGACTGTACTCACCGTAGCGGAGCTGGTAGCCCCGGATCAGCCCGTTCTGGAGGGACAACTCAGGGGCCTGCACGGGGAAGAGGACAAGACAATTGAATCACAAAAAATACAAATACAAATACAAATACAAATACAAATACAAATACAAAAACAAATACAAATACAAATACAAATACAAATACAAAAACAAATACAAATACAAATACAAAAACAAATACAAATACAAATACAAAAACAAATACAAATACAAAAACAAATACAAATACAAATACAAATACAAATACAAATACAAATACAAAAACAAATACAAAAACAAATACAAATACAAAAACAAATACAAATACAAATACAAATACAAAAAAAATCGTAAAAAAAGCAAGGTACCCTCCATGTGACTCTGATGCTGTGGGAGGAAAGGGCTTCAAGCTTCACATCCTGTGGGGGACCATCAGGGGCTAGAGGGAGGACATATTTTTCAGATACTTTACAAATGATGACATTTACTTAGCTCGAAGTGACAGAGAGATGACAGGTATAGTGACAGAGGCGGTCAATCTCATTTGAGATTTAGCCTCAGGTTGTTTGATCAGGGGATATACCTGCTTCCTTAGTGGTGATGGTGAGCTCGTTGCTGGGTTTACTCAAGCCCATGTCGTTCTTGGTGAACATGCGGATGTTGTAGGTGTGAAAGGGTCGCAGGTCATTGACAGCGGTCTCTCTCTTCCAAGGCAGAATATTGCTGCCTCGTACTCCATCTACCCAGGAGTCTGTTTCAGCAAAAAATTACGAAGAGTGAGTAAACATTCAAATTGTACTATTGGTAGCACCCATTCATTCAAGCTATTAGGAAGTGCAAGTCTGGTTATTTCTGTTATTTTACCCGATTGGCTCTTGCATTCCAGGTGGAAACCTGTGATGGGGGTGTTTCCATCGAAGCCAGCACTCCACCATACAGAGATGGACCTAGCTGATATTTCTCGGATTGCCACTCTGGGAGGGTCTGGAGGTACTGGAGACAACACAGTTATCCGAGTTATTAAAAAGGGCCATTAAGCAGGATTAATTCCCTCTATTAGATCTTTCTAGATGGTACCTTGTAAAGTGATACAGGATGTAATATAATAGAGTAGGTGATTTTGATTTTACCTGACAAACCCATTGTTGTCTGCATTGTTGTGGTTTGCTCTGACAAGTAGATGAGACAGCAGTTATTGGAAGTGTTTCTGATACAGTCGTTAAATAATCCCGCCACACATAAACTGGTTGGGCATTGGACATTGTTTCCTAGTTACTTCTACTTACGGTAATGTATCAACATAATCCAATTGCATCAACATGGTATCCAGGCTGTATCACAACCGGCCTTGAATGGGAGTCCCATAGGGTAGCGCACAATTGGCCGGTGTATGCCGTCATTGTAAATAAGAATTTGTTCTTAACTGACTTGCCTAGTTAAATAAAGGTTCAATGTAAAAAAAATATATATATATATTTGCGTAACGATTTTAACTGCGATCAACAGTGCATTCAACCAGTGGTGTAAAGTACTTAAGTAAAAAAGACTTGAAAGAACTGCTTAAGTCTGAGTGTTGGAGCATGCCGCTGGCTATCCGTAATGTTTTTTTTCAATTTTCGCCTAAAATGACATTCCCAAATCTAACTGCCTGTAGCTCAGGCCCTGAAGCAAGGTTATGCATTTTCTTGGTATCATTTGAAAGGAAACACTTTGAAGTGTGTGGAAATGTGAAAGGAATGTAGGAGAATATAACACATTAGATCAGTGGAGTTAGATTAACAAGAATTTAAGCTTTCTGCCAATATCAGATATGTCTATGTCCTGGGAAATGTTCTTGTTATTTACAACCTCATGCTAATCGCATTAGCCTACGTTAGCTCAACCGTCCCGCAGGGGACCCACCAATCCTGAAGAAGTTTTAAGGTATCTTTACACTTACTCAAGTATGAAAATTGGGTACTTTTTCCACCACCGCATTTAACACAAACTAATAGCCATTGTAAACATAGTACCTTTAGGGTAGCCAACTGTTGTGCTCTCTCTAGATATCCACGGTTCAGGGGTTGTTTCGGGAGCTGAAATAGATTCAAATGGACTGATTGAATTTGACGTAGAGAAGAGTGGGGTAAGTTGAGCATTTTTTTTACATTCAGCATCACCCCGTCAAGGGAAATATATATATAAAATAATAACAAAGATATCATGAAACCTCTAACACAATCAATTAATTTGGTGAAAATGTGTTTTTTTGGACCTATCTTTTTCCATGTGGTTTCTTCAATCACATACTCCATGAAATGATGCCCACTTCCTAAATATTTGGTCACATGATTCATCTTGTGTATGGTTTCCAAGAAACAAGGATAGCTCAGCTTACCCCCCAGTCTCCCCTATAGATAAGTATAGACAATGGTCAAGATTGCATAGATAGCCTTCCCTGCTCTACAGAACGTTTTCAGTAAACCTTTTAACTAATCTTAATTTGATCTAATGAACCATTGCATTTCTGTTCAAACTGTTGTATCAAGACTGCCCAAATTGTGCACTCTCCTCAAACAATAGCATGGTATTCTTTCACTGTAATAGCTACTGTAAATTGGACAGTGCAGTTAGATTCACAAGAATTTAAGCTTTCTGCCAATATCAGATATGTTTATGTCCTGGGAAATGTTCTTGTTATTTACAACCTCATGCTAATCACATTAGCCCACGTTAGCTCAACCGTCCCGCAGGGGACCCATCAATCCTGAAGAAGTTTTAAGGTATCTTTACTTTTACTCAAGTATGAAAATTGGGTACTTTTTCCACCACTGCATTTAACACAAACTAATAGCGATTGTAAACATAGTACCTTTAGGGTAGCCAACTGTTGTGCTCTCTCTAGGGATCCACGGTTCAGGTGTTGTTTCAGGAGCTGAAATAGATTCAAATGGAATGATTTGAGCTTTTTCTTTTACATTCAGCATCACTTCGTCAAGGGAAATATATATATAAAATAATAACAAAGATATCATGAAACCTCTAACACAATTCATTAATTTGGTGAAAATGTGTTTTTTGGACTTTTCCATGTGTTTTTTTCAATCACATACTCCATGAAATGATGACCTCTGCCTAAATATTTGATACATGTTGTGTATGGTTTCCAAGAAACAAGGGGAGCTCAGCTTACCCCCCACTAGATAAGTATAGATGATGGTCAAGTTAGTCTTGTTGACATTGCATAGATAGCCTTCCCTGCTCTACAGAAAGTTTTCAGCAAACCTTGTAACTAATCTTAATTTGATCTAATGAAATGACTGTCTAAATGACTAAATGGCTTAAACGCACAATTGTTCGCTCACCGGGCTTGATGACGAGTGCCAGATGGTGTTTCTGGTCATTGAACCATCCAGGTATATCCACACGGCAGCCATATAACCCAGAATCCTTCACCTGTGCTTGGGTGATGGTCAGAGAGACATCCCCTGCCCTCAGATCACCCTGGAGATTGTACCGGACCGAAGCCCTGTGGGTCACTTTGACTCCCTCCGTCCTGAGGACCTCATTGCCACAGCCGCTGTTGGGGATGTGACCACGACCCCAGCAGACAGAGAGCGTACCATAATGCCGGGCGTCATACTTACATGTTAGGGTCACAACGTCACCGACATAGCCTTGGATGGTTACTGTAGAACCACCACCTACAACGGAGAAAGAGAGGATATCAAAGGAGACTTACCAAAAATGTGCTTCTTTTTTTTTTCAGTTGGTTTGATTTGACTGTTTATCAGACTACTAAGATGATGATCTCACCAAAGAAAAGGTAGAGCACTAGCCAGCAACAGGAGATGTATGAGTCCATGAGGGTGTCTGTACCTTCAACAGGCTCTGCTCAACAATTGAAACGCACAACACATGACTGCGCTGTTGTCTCACAATTAAACCCCTACTGCACTGTCACACACACAAGCACACACACACACACCACACCACACACACACACACACACAAACACACACACCCACACACCCACACATACATAAATCAGGTGACACAGTGTACTTAATCTGCACACATCATCAGTTGTGTTGGTTGCAGCAGGGTCGCGTTCCGGGCCTGTTTCCTTTTCAGTGGTTTTGGTTCCTCGTGAAACACGGTTGACACCACAAAATTGTTTACCCCAATGTTTAGGAGCGAAGACGCTGCATCGACAGATGTCATTTCAACATTTGAACAGTGGATGTTACTCAAGGACATGCCGCAAGCAAGTTTAGGGTAGGGTTAGGGTTGGGGTATAGTGAAGGTGTAGATCTGAAGGTGTGTTACTGGGGGGAGCCTAGATGCCTAGAAGACACCCCATCCAGGCAACTCAATGTACCAAGGTGCTACCCACTGCTTGAGCAAGCCACTTAGCCCCTAACCCGCTTTAGGGGCCTTGCTCTGCAGCAAACGTTGTGCTGCAAATGGATATGCATTTTCTATTATATTCTACTGAAGCCCTTGGAGAAATACCGTTTTTTTACAATCACTTTGGCACTAATCTCAGAACCTTGTGGTAATTTTTCAAAACTCTAGACACAAAACGGTCGTCACTTGTAACACAGGCTTGTCTTTAACGAAACCTTGCACTTGCAGAATCATTGGTTCAAATAACTAACTTATCAAGAAACACCATAGGAACATTAATTTAGATAACCCACACACAAGATACCGATAGTGTCACTGTGTAGTCGTTTGTACAATCATTAAATATTGTAGTACAAAATATGTGATACATGTTTCATTATACTACTACACATGTAAATACATCACTGTAAAAGGACTAGTAGAGAGAATACTACAGACACAGTGGAATCATTGAAAAAAATCTGAAATTTATTGATGAAATACAATAAAATCACAACGTAGGTTTCTTTGAATCAAAGCAAAAAGAATTAGCTACAAACAAAAAAAAACAACTGCAGTAAAACGTCAACTGCAGTGTTACTTACCTGACTTACTGTAAAAAGCAAAACAAAGGATTGATTACTGTACTTCAATATTTCCATCAACCCTGTCTTGTGGATTTGGCCACAGGTTCTCATCCACATCACAATGGATGTTTTCATTAGCCAAACATCTTGGGAAGAATCTTTGGGCATGGCGAATCCAGACCTGACACTGGTCTGCCGTGATGTCATTGCATGCGACATCCATGACCAGGAGAAGGGTGGCTTGTTTGTGAGGGCGCCTATCATATACCTTCCACCTCCATGGGCAGAAAAATTCCTCAGTCGAGTTTTAGGAAAGGAGAGTATGGGGATAAGTACAGGGTGGTAAATTGTGGATGGGCCTGAAACCATGCTTGCACTATTTGAGCATGTTTGAATCTGACATTATCCCACACAATGGCATAGGTCACGCCATCAGCTCTACAGACCTGATTTAGATCATCAAGGAAGGTTACAAGGAGAGCTGCATTATATGATCCAATACGAGGTCTGTGTCCCACCACACCATCTTCTGATATAGCCGCACACATGGTGATGTAGGCCCCAAGTTGTCCAGGTACTTGGATGGCCAATGAAATTCCGACCTCTCCTCCTTGTCTTGCCCAGGTTGAAGCCTGCCTCATCCAAAAATAGGAATTTGTGATGGTTTTCGTCAGCATTCAGCTCCATCACCCTTTAAAAATACATTTTGGAAAGAGAATTACAATGATGTAGAATTTTGGGGGAATTTTTCACAACAGGCATCTGAACATACCTGAACATACTCAGTCCTCAGCTGCTTCATTCTGTCTGCATTTCTTTCAAAAGGCACATGGTATAGCTGTTTTAGAGACACCTGGTGCCTTTTCAGCATTCAGCAATAGTCGGCAAACGTATGGCTTCCACATTGTTGAACATGTCGTCATTGTCCAAGATGTGCTGCCAAATATCTGTAAAGTGAATATCATTTCTGGCCTGAACCAAATTGACCACATCCCACTCTTGTTGGTCAGTCAGAATTTTGCCTCTGCCTCCCCTATTTGGCCTAGTCTCAATTCTGCTAGGAAAATTACAGTTAGAGCACATTTAGTCACTTCTGTGGTACACATTAGCATGCAGTATACAGTCATTTGACAATTGAGAGTAGCCTAATGTTTAGCGCATGCTGAAGACTTCCAGACTGTGCATGCAATGACCGTTTCTCATTGCGGAAAGTTCTGATGATTGAGGCCACGGTTGATCTTCTGAGGTTTGGTTGAATCATTGTAGCTGCCTCAGTCATTGTCATGCCATGATTTATGACATGGTCTACAAATGTTGCTCGGATTTGATTGGACACCCTTTTCTGTTGCTGCCGCTGTCTTGGTCCTTGGCCTTGTCCCCAACATCTCTCAAACGAGGCCCACACCTCTCAGAAGGGGTGCTTGTCCCCTGCCATTTCTTCCTCCTCCCACTGCTTGACCTCTATTGTGACCTGGATCACCTGTCGGCTCCATGTTATCGCTATGTTGTCGTAGGTGGATACCACTCACTTCACTATGTACTCGTACCACAATGTGAAATCAATCATCAGTAACGAGTTGGCAGTATTGGAAAAGCATTTACAAGGGCCTGCATACGTACGCTCACCGGCCACTTTATAAGGTACACCTGTGTGTTAACGCAAATAGTCTGCTCCTTCGAACAGCGAATCATGCGGCTGCATAGACAGACAGAAAAGCTAGGCACACAGTCAACAATATACATTTTCTAACTAAATAACAAAAACAACAAAAACAACATTATCCTGGTGGAGCAACTGCTGCCCTCGTCTTTCTCAGGAGTCAAGTGCTTTGAGAGATGAACTATAGTCGAGTGAAATAAAACAGAATCACATTGCATTTTGAAATGGTAACACTTTGATGTTGTGTCATTTTGAACAGGTGATTTTAGTTCCATGAACAAATGATCTTAGCTGTATGTGTATTGTGTATCCAAGCAATTGGAATTGAAAAAAATGTGCATTTTGATCATCGGTTGTGTTTTGTGTCGAGAATTTTGAAAATGACATCAAGGTTCTGAAATGAGTGTCAACGTGATTCTAAAAAAAACTGTAACCAAAGATCCAAATACATCAAATATCAAAAGTGAAAGTTTTTACATACAAAATCCCCTCTCTTTCTTCTCTCTGTTTAACTTTGGTTTCTTCTTTCACATGTTGTGTGGGGAAACTTTGCCACATAGCAACACCATACAGTTAATCAGGTGCCGCTCCATGACGTGGTCAAGTTCTCCTAGAACATCTCTGAGAGAAAAAAAACGGGTTGAATCAAAGTCATTTCCACATCATTTGTCAACGTGTTTTGTGACATGGAATCTATGAGGAAAATACATCAGATTTGCAAAAAGTCATCAACCGTAAATTGTTGTTATGAAGGTAAAATTTCAACCACAGGATTATGCCATCATCGTGGTAACCAAATTTAACATAGGTAAACCTTTAAAACAACATCAGATCTTTGATGTTATATTCCCCAACGTTATATTCAATATTATATTAGATTCTTTTTTTAACTATAGGCTGGGCAGCACCTCCTACTGAAGAATTGATCTATCCACAGCTACCCTTCATATATCTACAGCTACCTTTCGGGTCTAACATCAAGGGTTTTAACTAAGCCCACTGATTATTTCCAATGTGCTATCATGAGAATGACTGTTGAGTGTCATTTCAACGGGTAGGTTTAACAGAGCATATGAAATATGACCATACTTTATCACTTATACATCATCGATGATACTCTTTAGGCCCATTTAGCATTTGAAAAGTCATCAACAGCTACTGTTTCCATTCAGCCCAGGATTCTACTAAAAATAGACAATACACATAGGCCCAGGAAAAAATATATTCTGAGAAGTATATTCTGCTTGGGTTAAAGAATAGGACTAAATCAAATAAAACTTTATTAACAGTGCATTTAGTCTTATTCTTTAACTTAGATTTTTTTGGGTTCAGATGGAGACTCCAACATATGAATTATTATTTTGTAGACAAACTGGAATTAAACCCAGAATACGTCAGCGGCACGGATGTAAATATCCCTATCTCTTTCAAATGTTGATTTTTGGTTGTGTTCACAACCAAACACAATTTAACATCACTTTTGAAATACAATAGATAGCTATATTAACTTGTCGACAAGCAAATAAATGATATGTTGGATTCACATCTCCAACTCAACTAAAAATAGAGAGTGAAAGAACGGGATTAAGCCCGTCTCTCAGATGGAACTATCCAAGCAGTAGACACATCTCCTTTAAATATTGATATTTAGTTGTGTTGTCAAACAAACACAAGTCAATATTACTTTTGTAATATAGTAAATACACTGTAAAAAACAATCCTGTTGTTTTTATGATAACTTACTGGCAGCCAGTTACCTGTAAATTACTGTAATTCTTTTTTATTTTACTGTAAATTCCCCCCCAAAATTGGTTTAATAAGAGTACATTGCTGTAAAGTTTACAGTACAAAAGTCTTACAAACTAATGTAACATTCAACCTTAAAATGAGTAACACATCCATGGCCACATTTTGAGGTTATGGTAACAATGTCTTTTTAAGTATCAGTATCACTTTCAAGATTGCATGCATAGGTTATCGCAGGTCTGTGGCGATCTTCACAATTGCCCTAACAATATGAGCAGAATCTGGAACGGTATTGATCACTTGCACTATGTACTTTTAATGACATCGCAACTGCAATCCAGATCACCTGGTTCTGCTATTAGATAAAGCACTGTGATAAAACATGAATCTGTTGTTTAAATAAACAAAATATCGAAAATTGTATTCCCATTTGAACTTTGATGAGCTTTTAAATGGTTGAAAGTGCAGTGATAAGACATTAGGGTGACAACTAAACCAAATATCTGACATTGCTTTTTTCCATTGGAACTTGGTTGTGCTTTTAGAAGGTTGAAAGCATAGTGAGAACACATTGGAAATTCAACTAACTTTTGGCTGTCTTTTTGAGTCGGTCAATATAGGCTGTAATCTCATTGATCGATGCCTCAACTATCCACGTTGGAATGACGTGGTGTGCCCAATAGTTTTTCTCTTCATACTGTAGTTTGGTCTGGTTGCTGCTGCCACCTTTATTACCACTTATAACCACTAGATGGCGGTATATCCAAAGCACCATAGAAGGAGCGAGATGAGGGGAAGACAGAAGATCTCTTAACAAAAACCTTTGTTTGTGCTAGAAGTACCATTGCAGTACCTTGTTGGCAAACATGATGGCAAACAAGAACATCTTATGAGAGAGACTGTAAAAGAGCCTAACTGACTCTGTGATGACTCAGAGGAGTTAAATCCGTCACATTTGTAAACAGGCCAGCACCTACGCCACACGGCTCTATATCTATATTAATTCCGTTTAAAAAAAGACACATTTTCATGCTTCTTTAGTAAAGGGACTAGAATGGTGTTGTTAACTGGCTAATACAGTCCACAGTTGGCCTGTTCAGTGCAGTGTGAGGTTGCAGTAAACCCATTCACTGGTCTCCTATTGAACTTCTATGGAATGTCTTCATTTCCCATGGTAATCTCACTGATAAAAGAGAAGACTCAATGTTTTTTCTGTCTTCACGGGTCATGGGTCATAGATGAGGATAGAGAGCCAGCGGGGTCAGCGGGGTCAGGTTTAAGGTGTTGTATGTCGATTTCAGTGGATTATGTTGTTTCATCATGTAGGTAGGGGAGAGTGGGGTAAATTGAGCCAAAAGGGTTAGTTTAGCCACCCTTTGCTTCTAGTCAGCAGCATACCACCCTGCATACCACTGCTGGCTTTCTTCTGAAGCTAAGCAGGGTTGGTCCTGGTCTGAGAGACCAGATCCTGCTGGAAGTGGTGTTGGAGGGCCAGTAGGAGGCACTCTTTCCTCTGGTCTAAAAAATATCCAAATGCCCCAGGGCAGTGACACTGCCCTGTGTAGGGTGCTGTCTTTTGGATGGGATGTTAAACGGGTGTCCTGACTCTCTGAGGTCCTTAATGATGCCATGGCACTTATTGTAAGAGTAGGGGTGTTAACCCTGGTGTCCTGGCTAAATTCCCAATCTGGCCCTCAAACCATCACGGTCACCTAATAATCCCCAGTTTCGATTGGTTCATTTATCCCCCTCCTCTCCCCTGTAACTATTCCCCAGATCGTTGCTGTAAATGAGAATGTGTTCTCAGTCAACTTACCTGGTAAAATAACTGATAAAATAAATAATTAGTGAACCATACACAAAATGAATCATGTGACCAAATATTTAAGAAAATATCATTATTTCATGGAGTCTATGAAGGAAGAAACCACATGGAAAAAGTGGCAAGTTTGGTCCAAAAAACAGATTGTTTTATAATGCTTGTATCTAAACCAGTGTACTGTAGATAGTTGTAAGATTGTTTTGTACATCAGTTGTGGTCTCTATAAGATACAATATGAGGTCCAAAACCTAGCATGAATGTGGATCCTTGTATCTGTTTGGGCTAATGTAGTTAAAATGTTTGCCTTGGGGTAAGTTGAGCCAATGGCCACCATACCCACTGATTACATAGTGTCAGCTTTATGCATAGTATGTAAAATATTTTTGCAATGTGTCATGTATACATTATGAACTCAAGACAGTGCATTTTTATTGTTACAGAGCACACATCATCATGCATCATGTATACATACGTAAAACAAGGTCTACCCCTTTGAGCATCTTGAGAGAACAGCCAATGAAGTGAGAAAAGGTCTATTTGAGCAGCATCAAGGGATGAAAAATAGACGTAATCACACTGAAGAGGTACATTGGCAAAAAATAAAACTAACATGTACCTGTGTGAAAGATAGGCTATGACAGAATAGCAGAGGCACATATAACGTCTTATCTGATGACATGAGCTTGCTAAACTTATCAAGAAAGTGCGGACCAGTTTAATGGGCTCAGTAGCCTCAAATGCAGAGAAAAACGGAGCAACTAGTGGTAGGGAGAGATATGTAACCCTAGGAAATGGGACATCGCTACTTCATCCGAGTCCACAACAGAAGCCGTCAAAAGATATCCTACCAAGCAATTCATTGACAACGAGCCTGGTGTTTTTCCCGATGCCCGTATTGGCTACTGTAATAGACTTACCTTATATCCCTCAGGCAACTAATACATACATAACATATGAGCAACATGTGCCCGTAATGTACCCATCCTCTGACTGTGGTTCATCGTGGAGTAGTAGTGAAGCAGGATTAATTCCATAACAGCAGTTTCACATGCAACAGTCGCATTTCCTATTTTCCTCAATTTCTTGGCGTTTAATGATTAACCAGTGGAAGCAATTAAAACCAGTGTTCTGAACTAATACTGAAACCAAACATTTTAGGGTCCATACACAGATTGGCTACATAGCTCAAACCCATAGGCACACAAGTCTTTTTTTAAATCTTCCACTACACTATAGAGTACCACAGTATGAGTCATAATACCCATAACACCTAGCAGTCAAACACGGAAAGGGTTTCAATCCTTTTTCCACCAGTCATTTTTCCCATAGGGTATTTTAGAACATCGAAATAAGGGCAGTGTTTTGTGTAGGCTTACCCTGGTGTGACATTTTGATATCTGTGTAAATCTCTCCCGGACAAGGTGACTTTTATCAATATATTCGTCTGAAATGCTAATTAGCTGCTATTGTGGCTATTGTAAAGAACTACAAATGCCATGATGATCTGGACGAGACCTCCGTATCGAGGCAGAGGTACGAATCCAAATGTGGTGAAGATAATGCGTATAATGCCAACTCAGAGATGGCGCTAGTGGGGCACCTATCTATGATATATAAACAGGTGCATTATGAGTTTCTGATTTAGGATGTCGTGTTATACCTTGAGTAAAGGATTATGCTTGAACTTCACCAAACTTTCCGACGTGAGGTATTCACATACACATAAAAACAAAGGTATTAATGAACAAATGAGTCTACATTTCATGAAATGGACAGTTCTGTGAACTGTCTTGTGCAAGTTTTTCAATTGACACAAAACCTGTTAGCAAAGGTGTCAGCTTTTGATGACGTGCAGGACCTTGCACGGATTTGTAGTTTTGCATGATGTCTACTTTGATAATAATTCACATTTTGTAATCGGAGAATAAATGGAGCAGAATATATTGATAAAAGTCACCTTGTCCTAGAGAGTTTTACATGGTTATCAAAATGTCATGCCAGGGTAAGCCTACATGAAACACAGTCCATTGAAAAAAAATCCCCTGTGGGAAAAATGTATGGTGGAAAAATGATTGGAACCATTTCCCTGTTTGACAGCTAGGTTGTATGGCTATTATGACACTTCCACTGTGGAGCTCTATAAGTAAGAAAATAGTTAACTACATTACTTCAGCTGCATTTAATGGCAAATGTCTTCAATCTCTAATGTTAAGGTTACTACAATAAAGAAAAATGACAAGTGAATGATCATGGTAAGCTTACAAAATTGTACATTCAATTTGCAGTAAATGCTTCAGCTACAGTAGATTCTTTATATTCCTGTGTTTTTCAAGATCACAGCCTGGTTTGCTGGTTTGCTCAGGACTCCCTAAAACATTAAATAATAAGAATTACAATTCATACAAATGTCAGAATGATCATAAGCTAGCTAAAGATCTCTAGCTGGCTAATGTTAAGCAATAAGGCCCCTCAGGGGTTTGTGGCATAAAGCCATTTGGCCTAAAGCCTAAAGCACCTCTGGGGTTTGTGGTACATTGCCAATATACCACGTCTAAGGGCTGTATCCAGGCACTCAGCGTTGCATCGTGCTTAAGAACAGCACTTAGCTGTGGTATATTGGCCATATAGCACACCCCTCAGGCTTTACTGCTTAATTATAAACTGGGTGGTTTTGGCCCTGAATTCTGATTGGCTAACATCCATGGTATATCAGACTGTATACCACGGATATGACAAAACATTTAGTTTCACTGCTCTAATTACGTTGGTAAGCAGTTTAGAATAGCAATAAGGTTCCCCAATGCGGAGAGCCTGGACATTCTCTCCGCATTGCGTTGTGCATAAGAACAGCCCTTAGCCGTGGTATATTGGTCATATACCACACCCCCTTGGGCCTTATTGTTTAATAACACCTTTTTGTAGAATAACCACACTTCCATGCATTCGACGCGTGAGCACGGGGGCAGTATAGTCTTTGGGCTTCTAAGCGCAGTCTAGTAACATAGTAAAACATAAAATATGCTATTCTGTTACTTTGCAATACATTTTCTTAGTTTCATAATGTTTGCTTATGTAAAATAATAATGGATTTCGGGTGATGGTGTATATTAAATACATTTATTAGACTGTTAAAAAAGACTCACCAATGGCGTCATTTGGTATCTGTTGACACACGGCTGTTCCAGTTAATTGAAATATGTTTTGTTTGACTTGCTATACTGTGCCCCCATGATGACATACATACAGTAACAAAACCAATCCAAAACAGAACAATACAAAAAAGCCTTCTATTCTACATTTCTAGCCTATCTATTGTACACCCTGAGGCCATTAAACTCTCAACACTGCCGTAACTCTGCTGTTATAAATATAATGAGTATGTAGAACAGTATTGAGCTGTTCACTTTGCTCTGCTGATTTGCGAAAGCCTTCCGAACATCTTTTTGGTCTCTTCCCTGACTTTGAATAACAAACGCAGGAGGCAGCTACTTCTGCCATGCATATGGGGCAACAGTACTCCTCCTGAGGAAGAAGACAAGCCTTTCAATGCACTCTCCTTCCAGTCACATCTTCCTGTGTGACCCATAGAGTTCTGTTATTTAATGGTAGCCTATAGTATCATCTCGAAAATTGGCTATTGCTCGAAAGACTGCCTATTGCTGGCCCTCCTACACCACTTCCTGTAGCAGGAAGTGGTGTAGGAGGGCCAGCAATAGGCACTTTCCTTTGGTCTAAAACAAATATCCCAAGGAAGTGATTGGGGTCATGTGTAGATTGCCATCTCTCGGATGGGACGTTAAACGGTGTCGTGACTCTCTGTGGTCCCTAAAGATCCCATGGCATTTTTTTGTAAGAGTAGGAGTGTTAACCCCGGTGTCCTAGCTAAATTCCCATTCTGGCCCTCATATCATCATGGCTTCCAATTGGTTCATTCATTCCATTCCTCTCCAATGTAACTATTCCTCAGATTGTTGCTGTAAATAACAATGTGTTCTCAGTCAACTTACCTGGTAAAAAAAAAAGGAGGTCAATGCTTGCGTACGTAGAGCAGTAGAAAGTTCTCATGGAAAGATTGACTGGGTGTGCCTCAAGTCTTTGCGGGCTCTTTCTAAGGTAAAGGTTTTGCTGTACCACTGGTTATCTGCCCTGTGCTCTTCCACTCCTGCTGAAAAGCCTCACTCCTCTCTCTACTTCCCCCCTCCACACGTCAACGCTGTCCACTAGAGAGGATATCAAAGACAACCTATGGGGGACCTTACCTTACCTTACCACTCCCACTACACTCTGAAGCAGAAACCTATTCCCATAATACATCATCGCTTAGTCAGGTTTAGCCCTCCGACCTGACAAATAGTTGAAGAAAGTAATGTGTTATGGAAAGGCGGTCTCAAGTGGGACGTAGCTGCATGGAATTGGTTGTGGAGTACAGCAGGTCCGTCAGTCTGTGTGTGTGTACACTTTTAGAAACAAGGGTTCCAGAATGGTTCTTCGGCTGTCCCCATAGGATAACTTTTTTTGGTTCCAGATAGAACCCTTTTTGGTTCCAGATAGAACCCTTTTTGGTTCCAGGTACTGTAGAACTATTTTTGGTTCCCTGAAGAACCCACTACATGGAACTCAAAATGGTTCTACCTGGAACCAAAAAAGGTTCTTCAAAGGTTTATCCTATGGGGACAGCCAAATAACTCTTTTAGGTTCTAGATAGCACCTTTTTTTCGAAGAGTGTATCTGTGCATGTGTGTGCGTGTGTGTTTGTATTAGAGTGCGTGTCTGTGTGTGTGTGTGTGTGTGTGTTCACTCAGTCCTATGTGGATTTACAGTGTCTTCTCCCAGTGTGGACAGGACAGGGTCCTCCAGAGACATAGTCGGAATGTCCCTCCCCCTCCTAATAATAACTCATCATCAGGGATCAGGGGGACTAGGAGCACACGGGTTTGGGAGCGGAAACGCCTCAGAGGACTGGTCCAGTATTCACAAAGCGTCTCAGAGTAGGAGTGATGATCTAGGATCAGTTTAGCCTTTTTTATTCACTATGAATGAGATCATGTGGACAGGGGTGACCTGATTCTACATCAGTACGCTTTGTGAATATGTGCCCTGGTCAGAGAAAAGAGAGAGAGAGAGAGAGAGAGAGAGAGAGAGAGAGAGAGAGCTTGGGTGAGAAAAGAAGGTAAGGATTGAGAGTAAGAGATGAAGGAGAGAGAGAGGAGCACTAAGATACAGATATCCAGACTAGGTTGATCTTGGAGAAAGTTAGTCTAGAGCTATGGACATTTTAAAATGTTGGCCTTCCAACATCAAATGTTATCTTCCACCTCAGACACACACAGACACCCACACAGTCTTCGGTATACTCAAGTTGATGCAGATGTTTTGCAAGGATTCATTACAGACACTAAACAATAGACAATAAAGGTACAGTGCATTGTGAAATTATTCAGACCCCTTGACTTTTTCCATTTCTTTTTGCATTTTTTCGTCATCAATCTACAACACACAATAACCCATAACGACGAAGAAAATATAGTTTTTTAAAAACCTTTTTTTGCAAATGTATATATATATATATATATACATTTGCAAAAAAGGTTATATATACGTATAAAAAACCTGAAAAATCACATTTACATAAGTATTCAGACCCTTTACTCAGTACTTTGTTGAAGCACTTTTGGCAGAGATTACAACCTCGAGCCTTCTTGGGCATGATGCTACAAGCTTGGCACAAATGTATTTGGGGAGTTTCACCCATTCTTCTTTGCAGATCCTCTCAAGCTCTGTCAAGTTGGATGGGGAGCTTCACTTCACAGCTATTTTCAGGTCTCTTCAGAGGTGTTTGATCGGGTTCAAGTCCGGGTTCTGGCTGGGCCACTCAAGGAGATTCAGAGACTTGTCTGGAAGCCACTCCTGCGTTGTCTTGGCTGGGTGCCTTGGGTCGTTGTCCTGTTGGAAGGTGAATCTTCACTCCAGTCTGAGGTCCTGAGTGATCGATCTTGACTAGTCTCCCAGTCCCTGCCTCTGATAAACATCCCAAAAGCATGATGCTGCCAACACCATGCTTCAGCGTAACGATAGTGCCAGGTTTCCTCCAGACAGGAAGCTTGGCATTCAGTCTAAAGAGTTCTATCATCAAAGAGTTCTATCATGGTCTGAGAGTTTTTTAGGTGCCTTTTGGCAAACTCCAAGCAGGCTGTCATGTGCCTTTTACTGAGGAGTGGCTTCCATCTCGCCACTCTACTAAAAAAGCCTGATTGGTGGAGTGCTGCAGAGATGGTTGTCCTTCTGCAAGGTTCTTCCATCTCCACAGACAAACTCTGGAGCTCTGTCAGAGTGACCATCGGGTTCTTGGTCACCTCCTATTACTCAGTTTGGCCGGGCGGCCAGCATCTTCCATTTAAAAATGATGGAGGCCACTGTGTTCTTGAGGACCTTCAATGCTACATAATTGTTTGACACCCTTCCCCAGACCTGTGCTTTGACACAATCCTGTCTCGGAACTCTACGGACAATTCTTTCAACCTCATGGCTTGGTTTTTGCTTTGACATGCACTGTCAATTGTGGGACTTTATATAGACAGATGTGCCTTTCCAAATCATGTCCAATCAATTGAATTTACCACAGAGCATGCTCAGACCAGCTGGCTGGTGTGCTTACGGACATATTCAATCAATCCTTATCCCAGTCTGCTGTGGATAAGAAAGCGAAGGTAACTGAACTAAATGACTATCCGTAGCACTCACTCATGTCATCAAGAAGTGCTTTGAGAGACTAGTCAAGGATCATATCACCTCCACCCTACCTGATACCCTAGACCCACTCCAATTTGCTTATCGCCCCAATAGGTCCACAGACGACGCAATCGCCATCACACTGCGCACTGCCCTATCCCATCTGGACAAGAGGAATACCTATGTAAGAATGCTGTTCATTGACTACAGCTCAGCATTTAACTCCATAGTACCCTCCAAACTCGTCATTAAGCTCAAGACCCTCGGTCTCGACCCCACCCTGTGCAACTGGGTCCTGGACTTTCTGATGGCCAGGTGGTGAGGGTAGGAAACAACATCTCCACCCCGCTGATCTTCAACACTGGGACCCCACAAGGGTGCGTTCTCAGCCCTCTCCTGTACTCTCTGTTCACCCATGACTGCGTGGCCAACTCAATCATCAAGCTTACAGACGACACTACAGTGGTAGGCTTGATTATCAACAACGATGAGACTGCCTACAGGGAGGAAGTGAGGGCTCTCAGAGTGTGGTGTCAGGAAAATAACCTCTCACTCAATGTCAACAAAACAAAGCAGATGATGTGGACTTCATTCCCCCATCCACATCAACGGGACAGTAGTGGACAAGGTGGAAAGTTTTAAGTTCCTCAGCGTACACATCGCGGACCAACTTAAATGGTCCACCCACACAGACAGCGTGGTGAAGAAGGCACAACAGCGCAAGAAGGCGCTCAGGAGGCTGAAGAAATTTGGCTTGTCACCTAAAACACTCATAATTTTTAACAGATGCGCAATCAAGAGCAGGCTGTATCACCACCTGGTACGGCATCTGCTCCGCCCACAACCGCAAGGCTCAAATCAAATCAAATTTTATTTGTCACATACACATGGTTAGCAGATGTTAATGCGAGTGTAGCGAAATGCTTGTGCTTCTAGTTCCGACAATGCAGTAATAACCAACAAGTAATCTAGCTAACAATTCCAAAACTACTACCTTATAGACACAAGTGTAAGGGGATAAAGAATATGTACATAAATATATATTAATGAGTGATGGTACAGAGCGGCATAGGCAAGATACAGTAGATGGTATTGAGTGCAGTATATACATATGAGATGAGTATGTAAACAAAGTGGCATAGTTAAAGTGGCTAGTGATACATGTATTACATAAAGATGCAGTAGATGATATTAGAGTACAGTATATACGTATACATATGAGATGAATAATGTAGGGTATGTAAACATTATATTAGGTAGCATTGCTTAAAGTGGCTAGTGATATATTTTACATCATTTCCCATCAATTCCCATTATTAAAGTGGCTGGTTGAGTCAGTGTGTTGGCAGCAGCCACTCAATGTTAGTGGTGGCTGTTTAACAGTCTGATGGCCTTGAGATAGAAGCTGTTTTTCAGTCTCTCAGTCCCAGCTTTGATGCACCTGTACTGACCTCGCCTTCTGGATGATAGCGGGGTGAACAGGCAGTGGCTCGGGTGGTTGTTGTCCTTGATGATCTTTATGGCCTTTCTGTGACATCGGGTGGTGTAGGTGTCCTGGAGGGCAGGTAGTTTGCCCCCGGTGATGCGTTGTGCAGACCTCACTACCCTCTGGAGAGCCTTACGGTTGTGGGCGGAGCAGTTGCCGTACCAGGCGGTGATACAGCCCGACAGGATGCTCTCGATTGTGCATCTGTAGAAGTTTGTGAGTGCTTTTGGTGACAAGCCAAATTTCTTCAGCCTCCTGAGGTTGAAGAGGCGCTGCTGCGCCTTCTTCACGATGCTGTCTGTGTGGGTGGACCAATTCAGTTTGTCTGTGATGTGTACGCCGAGGAACTTAAAACTTACTACCCTCTCCACTACTGTTCCATCGATGTGGATGGGGGGTGTTCCCTCTGCTGTTTCCTGAAGTCCACAATCATCTCCTTAGTTTTGTTGACGTTGAGTGTGAGGTTATTTTCCTGACACCACACTCCGAGGGCCCTCACCTCCTCCCTGTAGGCCGTCTCGTCGTTGTTGGTAATCAAGTTTACCACTGTTGTGTCGTCCGCAAAATTGATGATTGAGTTGGAGGCGTGCGTGGCCACGCAGTCGTGGGTGAACAGGGAGTACAGGAGAGGGCTCAGAACGCACCCTTGTGGGGCCCCAGTGTTGAGGATCAGCGGGGTGGAGATGTTGTTGCCTACCCTCACCACCTGGGGGCGGCCCGTCAGGAAGTCCAGTATCCAGTTGCACAGGGCGGGGTCGAGACCCAGGGTCTCGAGCTTGATGACGAGCTTGGAGGGCACTATGGTGTTAAATGCCGAGCTGTTGTCGATGAACAGCATTCTCACATAGGTATTCCTCTTGTCCAGATGGTTTAGGGCAGTGTGCAGTTTGGTTGAGATTGCATCGTCTGTGGACCTATTTGGGCGGTAAGCAAATTGGAGTGGGTCTAGGGTGTCAGGTAGAGTGCAGGTGATATGGTCCTTGACTAGTCTCTCAAAGCACTTCATGATGACGGAAGTGAGTGGTAGTCTTTTAGCTCAGTTACCTTAGCTTTCTTGGGAACAGGAACAATGGTGGCCCTCTTGAAGCATGTGGGAACAACAGACTGGGATAGGGATTGATTGAATATGTCCGTAAACCCACCAGCCATTTGGTCTGCGCATGCTCTGAGGGCGCGGCTGGGGATGCCGTCTGGGCCTGCAGCCTTGCGAGGGTTAACACGTTTAAATGTTTTCCTCACGTCGGCTGCAGTGAAGAAGAGTCCGCATGTTTTGGTTGTGGGCCGTGTCAGTGGCACTGTATTGTCCTCAAAGCGGGCAAAAAAGTTATTTAGTCTGCCTGGGAGCAAGACATCCTGGTCCGTGACGGGGCTGGTTTTCTTTTTGTAATCCGTGATTGACTGTAGACCCTGCCACATACCTCTTGTGCCTGAGCCGTTGAATTGAGATAGTATCCAGAGGATAGTGCGGCCTGCACAACGCATCACAGAGGGCAATCTACCTGCCCTCCAGGACAACAACCACCCGAGCCACTGCCTGTTCACCCCGCTATCATCCAGAAGGAGAGGTCAGTACAGGTGCATCAAAGCTGGGACCGAGAGACTGAAAAACAGCTTCTATCTCAATACCATCAGACTGTTCAACAGCCATCACTAACATAAAGAGGCTGCTGCCAACATACAGACTCAAATCTCTGGCCACTTCAATACATGGACTTAATAAAGGTATCACTAGTCACTATAAATAACGCCACTTTAATAATGTCTACACATCCTACATTACTCATCTCATATGCAGATACTGCATTCTATACCATCTATTGCATCTTGCCTATACTGCCTATACATCTTGCCTAGGTAGACTCTAATCAAGTTGTAGAAACATCTCAAGGATGTTCAATGGGAAAAGGATGCACCTGAGCTAAATTTCGAGTCTCATAGCAAAGGGTCTGAATACTTATGTAAATAAAGTATTGATGTTTTTTATTTTGAATACATTTGCAAAAATGTCTAAAAACCTGTTTTCGTCATTATGGGGTATTGTGCATAGATTGATGAGATTTTAGTTTTTGAAATCAATTTTAGAATAAGGCTGTAATTAACAACATTTAGAAAAAGTCAAGGGGTCTGAATACTTTCCGAATGCACTGTACATGTCTATGGGATACGTAATATCCCTGATCACTATTGATGATGAATAAACACTACAGCCATACTTGACTAAGGGAAGAACATCTGTGGCGGTGGCTGGTCCACAGTTTCAATAGTTTATCCATATTAAAATGGACATGTACTGTAGGGTATGTACTATAGACATGTACTTCAGGGTATGTACTATAGACATGTACTGTAAGGTATGTACTATAGACATGTACTGTAGGGTATGTACTATAGACATGTACTTCAGGGTATGTACTATAGATATGTACTGTAGGGTATGTACTATAGACATGTACTGTAGGGTATGTACTATAGACATGTACTGTAGGGTATGTACTATAGACATGTACTGTAGGGTATGTACTATAGACATGTACTGTAGGGTATGTACTATAGACATGTACTGTAGGATATGTACTATAGACATGTACTTCAGGGTATGTACTATAGACATGTACTGTAGGGTATGTACTATAGACATGTACTGTAGGGTATGTACTATAGACATGTACTGTAGGGTATGTTCTATAGACATGTACTTCAGGGTATGTACTATAGACATGTACTTCAGGGTATGTACTATAGCCATGTACTGTAGGGTATGTACTATAGACATGTACTGTAGGGTATGTACTATAGACATGTACTGTAGGGTATGTACTATATACATGTACTGTAGGGTATGTACTATAGACATGCACTGTAGGGTATGTACTATAGACATGTACTGTAGGGTATGTACTATAGACATGTACTGTAGGGTATGTACTATAGACATGTACTTCAGGGTATGTACTATAGACATGTACTGTAGGGTATGTACTATAGACATGTGCTGTAGGGTATGTACTATAGACATGTACTGTAGGGTATGTACTATAGACATGTACTGTAGGGTATGTACTATAGACATGTACTTCAGGGTATGTACTATAGACATGCACTGTAGGGTATGTACTATAGACATGTACTGTAGGGTATGTACTATAGACATGTACTGTAGGGTATGTACTATAGACATGTACTGTAGGGTATGTACTATAGACATGTACTGTAGGGTATGTTCTATAGACATGTACTTCAGGGTATGTACTATAGACATGTACTTCAGGGTATGTACTATAGCCATGTACTGTAGGGTATGTACTATAGACATGTACTGTAGGGTATGTACTATAGACATGTACTGTAGGGTATGTACTATATACATGTACTGTAGGGTATGTACTATAGACATGTACTGTAGGGTATGTACTATAGACATGTACTTCAGGGTATGTACTATAGACATGTACTGTAGGGTATGTACTATAGACATGCACTTCAGGGTATGTACTATAGACATGTACTTCAGGGTATGTACTATAGACATGTACTGTAGGGTATGTACTATAGACATGTACTTCAGGGTATGTACTATAGACATGTACTTCAGGGTATGTACTATAGACATGTACTGTAGGGTATGTACTGTAGACATGTACTGTAGGGTATGTACTATAGACATGTACTGTAGGGTATGTACTATAGACATGTACTTCAGGGTATGTACTATAGACATGTACTGTAGGGTATGTACTATAGACATGTACTGTAGGGTATGTACTATAGACATGTACTGTAGGGTATGTACTATAGACATGTACTGTAGGGTATGTACTATAGACATGTACTTCAGGGTATGTACTATAGACATGCACTGTAGGGTATGTACTATAGACATGTACTGTAGGGTATGTACTATAGACATGTACTGTAGGGTATGTACTATAGACATGTACTGTAGGGTATGTACTATAGACATGTACTGTAGGGTATGTTCTATAGACATGTACTTCAGGGTATGTACTATAGACATGTACTTCAGGGTATGTACTATAGCCATGTACTGTAGGGTATGTACTATAGACATGTACTGTAGGGTATGTACTATAGACATGTACTGTAGGGTATGTACTATATACATGTACTGTAGGGTATGTACTATAGACATGTACTGTAGGGTATGTACTATAGACATGTACTTCAGGGTATGTACTATAGACATGTACTGTAGGGTATGTACTATAGACATGCACTTCAGGGTATGTACTATAGACATGTACTTCAGGGTATGTACTATAGACATGTACTGTAGGGTATGTACTATAGACATGTACTTCAGGGTATGTACTATAGACATGTACTTCAGGGTATGTACTATAGACATGTACTGTAGGGTATGTACTGTAGACATGTACTGTCGGGTATGTTGGAGGCTTCTGTCCTTTGGCCTCTGGCTTGTCCCCCTGCAGTTTTTATCTGTATGTTTTTTCCTGTTTCTGCAGCTCCAGAAAGACCCTGATTCAGTCACAATACTGTGAATCAAATCAAGGCCATGAGCCCTCTCACTGCTTAACGGAGCATGAGTCAAGGTTCATGAGAAAAAGTTCTGGAAAGTGTGTGTGTGTCTGTGTGCATGTGTGTGCGTACGTGTGCCATGTTCCTTTATTTATGAATATGCATCCTGTCCATGGTATACATGTAGTCGTACATTCCTCCCAACAACCCACAGGAAAAGGAGGCTTCCCTGACCAGAACTGTCTGTGCAGTCACCACTAAGCCAAGGTCCTCTCCTCTGTTTGTGAGACGAGGGTGGATCCCAATAACGGTTCTCCTTACAAAAACGTCTGGAACGGTTTGCGCTTATAACTATTACCCGACTATGAAAAGCTGAGACTCTCACGAACACACACATGTATTTTGTACATCTGTTTTGCTATATGACGCTCACAAGCCACTTCAGAGTTGTTAAACGGTAAGAGTTTATTCTACATAGAAGATCATAGGAAATCCCAGGACATAGTGTATTTAAGCTCACAAAGTTGCTGTCTCAAACTCCAAACTCCGCACAATGGTCACTGACTAGTTGGATATTCGTTCATTTTTACTTGGTGGATACTTTTGTTTGTTGACCTTTGTCAGTAAAACTCATGAATGCAACCGTTTATGTCAAATTGTTTTGTGTTCTACTTATAGCCCTGGTTGTCCTGAAAAAAAGAATTGTAAAACACTTCAATGTGAGGCTAAATATGATGGCAGAGCAAACAGATTAATGAAAGCACTGAAGTTCTTATTTTTTACTGGGGGATTTCCTGGTTTCAACAGAGTTTTTAAACCCTGTTGAACCCTCTCCAATCCACTCCTACCCCCTACGCCACCTTTCCCTCTGACCTGTATGTGAGTTCTGATCAGTCCAGGAAAAGAGGTAGCACACAGCAACCAAACCAAGGAGGACAGGCCAGGGAGAGATCTGGTACAAACTGAACCGTAGAGAAGGAGAGAGACAGACCAACAGCCAGGGAATATACACACAGACTAAACAGGGAGGTGTGAGACTCCTAGAGTGTTGGAGATTGAGAGAGACAGAGAGATAAAGATGAAGAGAGAGGGAGAGAAATGGAGAATGACCAGGAGAGATAGGGAGAAGATGGATGGTCGCTTTGAACTCAGCCGAGTGCTTCTACTCTCCAGCAGGTTCAGAGGAGAGCACAGGGCAGCAAGGCCATCATAATTCAGAGCAACAAGCCTCTGTTAAAGCCATACAGGAATTCAGTGGGGGACCGGATTTATTGTGATTCCCCACAGGTCACATGCAGAGCAAGGGAGGCTACTGATTATTCCTGAGGCAACATAAATTTGGCAAGGCTAACTCATAGTTCAAAACAACATGGGAGGGAGGCTTCTGATGAAAGTGGTGGGGAGGGGATTTACCGTGACAACACCTAGCAGGTCAAATTACAGGGTCTTTTGTGGAGGTACTTCATGTATTTCTGGTTTCAATGTTTTAAAAGTGGAGGTGAACCATCCAATTTGATGAATTCCATACATTGCTATTATTCGGTCATTGCAAAGTTACGGTATTTCACATATCACCTGTCTGAATTACTGTTTGTCAACTGGTGTTCCTAGTGTCTCTTCAATTTGAACCAACAATTGACAGTCCGATTGTTAGAAATTAAAGTTGAACAACGGCAGTCTCCCAGAGGATCAGACACAATTTTCCACACAGATGTCCCATTCAAGGCACTGCATCTGGTAGCTAATGAAACATACATCTTCTGTCTCTACTCCGTGACACCTGCTTATTGGAATCAGCCGGAGGATAGAACACAATGGCGGGAAGGAAATACACTGCCTGCGAAGTTGGACACCATGGAAATTGTGAGATTTTCTGATATATTACAAACATACTGTCAATCAATAACTAAGACTCCTGCTCCTGTGGGGAGAGAGAGCTGTGTTGTTGCAGTTTGTGAGACATGAGATGAAATATACATTTGCAACGATCGAGGACAGTGATGGTGGGAGTGTTTTTGTTTATTTAACCTTTATTTAAGTAGGTCATTCCGTTAAGATCAAATTCTTATTTAAAATGATTGCCTACACTGCACCACTCGTGAGGCCTAGTGTGTGGTGAAACTCCTAATGTGTCTTTAAGATAATAGTCTATAGAACTTGACATGCCAAACTAATGATACAAAATGTATCTGAACTGTTCTGCTGATATTTAGTAGGGCACAATAACAAAGGGCAGTAGTAATCAGCTGTTTGTCAAAACTTCAACAGCTGTAATACAAATGTATCTCACTTAATATAAGGTTTAGAAAAGGCTTAAAAGACTACTTCTTATTTTTCCAAATCACGTAATATTTTTTTTCTCTGCCAAGAACCCTGCTCTAAGATAGCCTCCAATACAGGAGCAGATTACATAGTTTCTCCCTCCCTTTCTCTCGGTTTCTATTTTTCACTCTCTCTCTTCCTCTCCCTCTCTCTCTCTCTGAACAGGCTGATGGCTTTCTTGCACAATCCATCAGCTCCTCCAGCCAAGAGGGGTGAGCAATCAACACAATTACTCCAGAGTTGCGCAATCCACTCAGTCTCTGTTACATTGTTGATGAACCCCCCCCCCCCAACTCACTGCGAGCACCCTGGAAACACAGTACCATCACGCAGCCCCATTTGGTCCCATGCGGGTCTGGCGGGTTGGCCATTGAGTTCTCACAGACCCCTGCAGCATTTCAATTAGGCTCAAAAGTGGCTGGTTTTGTGCTTTTAGTAGTTTCCTATCTCTTAGGGCCACCAAGCTCCTGTTGGTAGCAACTATACCCATCCTCTCGTGGAGCTTTTGGTAAAGAAAAGAAAGTATGTAAGTCTAATAATCCATTGGCTACTTCTTTACTTGAGTAAATACAACCAGACAAAGAGAGTATCTGAAGTGTTACAATCGAGTTTGCAGGGAAATAGCTGTTTATAAACACAGGAAATTTAAAAAAAATAAAAATAAAAAAAAAAGGAGAGGAGAGGAACACATTTCTGACCGCCCCCACCCACAAAAACATTGCAGTTTATTTCATAAGCACGGAATTCCCGAAGATATAAACAACTTCTGCTCAAAATGTATTTCATATGTCAAAACTGCACTTTTGAAATAACTTGTTTATTCTTCTACTCCCTAGCAGTAAGCACAGTTGGAATGGAAGACAGGACTGGTGGAAGTGAGGAAACAGTATCGTATAGTGTTATTTTTATTACTATTTAAACCAGTGGTGGAAAAAATACCCAATTGTCAAACTTGAGTTAAAGTAAAGATACCCTAATAGAAAATGACTCAAGTAAAAGTGAAAGTCACCCAGTAAAATACTACTTGAGTAAAAGTCTAAAAGTATTTGGTTTTAAATATACTTAAGTGTCAAAAGTAAATGTAACTGTTAAAATGTACTTAACTATCAAAAGTAAAAGTATAAATCATTTCACAAATGAAATTGAACCATTTTACATTTTTGTCTTTTTTTTAAGGATAGCCAGGGGCATGCTCCAACACCCATTTACAAATTAAGCATTTGTGTTTAGTGACCCCACCAGATCAGAGGAAGTAGGGATGACCAGGGATGTTCTCTTGAGAAGTGCATGAATTGGACCATTTTCCTGTCCTGCTAAGCATTCGAAATGTAACAAGTACTTTTCAGCGTCAGGGAAAATGTATGGAGTAAAAAGTAAAATTTGTGAAAAATATAAATAGTAAAGTACAGATACCCCCCAAAAATACTTAATTAGTAATTTAGTATTTTTACTTACAGTGCCTTTGGAAAGTATTCAGACCTCTACTTTTCCCACATGCTTTTAGATTGCAGACTTATTCTAAAATTGATTACATACATTTTTTCCTCATCGATCTACACACAATACCCCATAATGACAGAGCAAAAACAGGTTTTTAGAAATTCTTCTCATTTATGTAAAAAAAATCATTTAAAAAATCGAAATTATAACATTTACATATGTTTTCAGACCCTTTACTCAGTACTTTGTTGAAGCACCTTTGGCAGCGATTACAGGCTTGAGTCTTCTTGGGTATGACACTACAAGCTTGGCATACCTGTATTTGGGGAGTTTCTCCCATTCTTATCTGCAGATCCTCTCAAGCTCTGCCAGGTTGAATGGTTTTGTGACTTTACTTTCATTAATCTGATGACTGTTATTTTTCTCATCAAATAAGTACGTTAAATTGTTACCATTAACTCATTACAAATTGGGGCACCACGAGAGCGGTTCTTTAAAGAGTTACCATTTCCCAAAATAAATTCTAAAGGTCTTTACCCATTACATCCATAAACAGTCATCTTATTAATCGTAACCTCGTATCATACAATCATTCTGAAGAGTCGTAACCTCCTGCATCTGCAAAAACCCCAGCCTTACTTATGACTCAGTACTACACAAATTAGTGTAATTATTTATTTACAAGCTAGGTAAATGGTAACAAAGGATAACAATACACACTTAATACATTAGAAACAAGTCCCTAGTGAACTGACATAATATAGTGGCTTGTTAGAAAAGACATGGAGAGAGAGAGAGAGAGAGAGAGAGAGAGAGAGAGAGAGAGAGAGAGAGAGAGAGAGAGAGAGAGAGAGAGAGAGAGAGAGAGAGGGAGAGACTTAACGTTGGTACATTTTAGAAACTACTCTCACAGTAATCAAATACTCGGCCCACGAACCTCCGCCCGTTTGCTGTAAGAAATCATGAATGTATTTACGTGTAAATGTCTTGATTCTTCATGCATTTCTGTCAGAAAGGATTTTGCAGCATGCTTGTAAGGCTTTGATTGGCCAAAAGGGGTTCACACCCATCTTCTACTGTTGCTCTCCTCTGCCATCGCCCGGCATCACGCGACCTGTCGTGTAGTCCTGAACAGAACTACAGAGCGAGCTCACGCTACTTTCGCTCTAGAAGACCTTTAAGTCTTTATTGAAGACTCATCTCTTCAGTAGGTCCTATGATTGAGTGTAGTTTAGCCCAGGCGTGTGAAGGGGAACGGAAATGCACTGGAGCGACGAACCGCCCTGGCTGTCTCTGCATTGCCGGCTCTGCATGGCCGATTCCTCTCTCCACCGGGATTCTCTGCCTCTAACCCTATTATGGGGCTGAGTCACTGGCATACTGGTGCTCTTCCATCCCGCACCTAGGAGGGGTGCATCACTTGAGTGGGTTGAGTCACTCAAGTGACTCACCCACTCAAGTTGGTGGTTTGAAGATATGGTGTGGTGGTGTGGGGGCTGTGCTTTGATAAAGTGGGTGGGGTTATATCCTGCCTGGACCTGTCCGGGGATATCGTTGGACAGGGCCACAGTGTCTCCCAACTCCTCCTGTCTCAACTTCCAGTATTTATGCTGCAATAGTTTATGTGTCGGGGGCTAGGGTCAGTCTGTTATATCTTGAGTATTTCTCCTGTCTTATCCAGTGTCCTGTGTGAATTTAAGTATGCTCCCTCTAATTCTCTATCTTTCCCTCTCCCTCCTCTGCCGGTGGACCTGAGCCCTGGGACCATGTCTCAGGACTACCTGGCCTGATGACTCCTTGCTGTCCCCAGTCCACCTAGTTGTGCTGTTGCTCCAGTTGCCACTGTTCTGACTGCGGCTATGGAACCCTGACCTGTTCACCAGACATGCTACCTTGTCCCGGACCTGCTGTTTTTGACATTCTCTCTCTCTACCGCACCTGCTGTCTCTAACTCGGAATGCTCGGCTATGAAAAGCCAACTGACATTTACTCCTGAGGTGCTGACCTGTTGCACCCTCTATTTGACACTGCTGGTCATCTTTGAATGTATGAACATCTTGGCCATATTCTGTTATAATCTCCACCCGGCACAGCCAGAAGAGGACTGGCCACCCCTCCTCTCTAGGTTTCTTCCTAGGTTCCTGCCTTTCTAGGGAGTTTTTCCTAGCCACCGTGCTTCTACATCTGTATTGCTTGCTGTTTGGGGTTTTAGGCTGGGTTTCTGTATAGCACTTTGTGACATCAGCTGATATAAGACGGGCTTTATAAATACATTTGATTGATTGATTGATTGATTCGTTGAAGATAGGCTAGCCAGCCATGTCGAAGTTTCTCAGTGGGGGGATGAGAGTAGCGTACTATGGTTAAAGAATAGTAGTAGAATGGTCCCACTTACATTTGCTTTTCTAGATACTTTACATAGGACAGCTAATCAGCCATACCAGCGATAGTCCGGGAGGTAACTTTATCGTCTCTACCTCGTGTTGAGACTCAAAGTTTAAACCACTTAAAACGTGAGCTGCAGCTCGAAGTCTTTCTGGTCTGATATGTTAATTCTTAACCCATCGTTTTATACAGTTCGTTCAAAAGGGGCAGTTTGTGAGGCTGATACGCTCTCTGACCTCACTCAAGGGTGACTACCTACTTGTACAAAGTTAGAGAAACAATTTTCTCTTATAGTTTCTAAAATAACGTCCCTCTCTTGAGGTTAACAAAAACACTTACATAATTTTTGGACACTTCACTCACATAGTTGGTATACTTTCCAAGTTACAGTATTTCCTTCGTAACATTTTTAATAACTTCACAAAATAACACCTGAAATGTAATTAGTGTTCTTTTAGGTCACCTCTGGCCATTCCCCATGTTCTATGCTAGAAATATTGTTCCAGTATTCACTTTAGAACGTGTTAGAGTTTCGGCGGGAAAATGTCTGTGTAGACAAAGGCACATTCCTTCAGTGAATTTGGAGAGGAAGACAGCTGAATATTCTGTCCTTGATTTATGGACGAGCTTCAATGCCATACAACTCTCCTTCCGTGGCCTCCAACTGCTCTTAAATGCAAGTAAAACTAAATGCATGCTCTTCAACCGATCTCTGACCGCACCTGCCAGCCCATCCAGCATCACTACTCTGGACGGCTCTGACTTAGAATATGTGGACAACTACAAATACCTAGCTGTCTGGCTAGACTGTAAATTCTCCTTCCAGACTCACATTAAGCATCTCCAATCCAGAATTAAATCTAGAATCGACTTCCTATTTCGCAACAAAGCATCCTTCACTCATGCTGCCAAACATACCCTCATAAAACTGACCATCCTACCGATCCTCGACTTCGGCGATGTAATTTACAAAATAGCCTCCAACACTCTACTCAACAAATTGGATGCAGTCTATCACAGTGCCATCCGTTTTGTCCTCAAAGCCCCAAATACTACCCATAACTGCGACCTGTACACTCTCGTTGGCTGGCCCTCACTTCATACTCGTCGCCAAACCCACTGGCTCCAGGTCATCTACAAGTCTTTGCTAGGTAAAGCTCCGCCTTATCTCAGCTCAGTGGTTACCATAGCAGCACCCACCCGTAGCACGCGCTCCAGCAGGTATATCTCACTGGTCACCCCCAAAGCCAATTCCTCCTTTTGCCGCCTTTCCTTCCAGTTCTCTACTTCTAATGACTGGAACGAACTGCAAAAATCACTGAAGCTGGAGACTCATTTCTCCCTCACAAGCTTTTACCTGTTGAGTGTAGGGGGCAGTATTTTGATGTTTGGATGATAAACGTTTAAATTAAACTGACTATTTCTCAGTCCCAGAAGATAGAATATGCATATAATTGTCAGATTAGGATAAAAAACACTCTAAAGTTTCCAAAACTGTCAAAATATTGTCTGTGAGTATAACAGAGCTGATATTGCAGGCGAAAAACCTGAGGAAAATCCAACTAGGAAGTGCCTCTTATTTTGAAAGCTCCCTGTTCCATTGCATGCCTTCCCTCCATTTAAAGGGATTTCAACTAGATTCATTCCCTATGGCTTCCACATGGTGTGAACAGTCTTTAGACATAGTTTCAGCCTTTTATTCTGAAAAATGAGCAAGAACGATCACATCGCGTCAGTGGCTGGCTGGGTGCCAGCAGAGTTTTGCATGCGCAACAGCTTGGAGCAGACATTTTCTCTCTCTCTCCTATTGAAAAAGCTACGGTCCGGTTTAAATATTATCGATTATTTCTTGTAAAAACAACCTGAGGATTGATTATAAAAAACGTTTGACATGTTTCTACAAACTTTAAGGATTTTATTTGGAATTTTCGTCTGCCCCGTCGTGATCGCTCGAGCCTATGGATTACTGAACATAACGCGCCAAACAAATTGAGTTATTTTGGATATAAAAATAATCTTTATGGAACAAAAGGAACATTTATTGTGTAACTAGGAGTCTCGTGAGTGCAAACATCCGAAGATCATCAAAGGTAAGCGATTCATTTTATTGCTTTTCTGACTTTCGTGACCAATCTACTTTGCTGCTAGCTGTTTGTAATGTTTTGTCTGCTGAGAGAGATGTCCTTGCATAAACGCTTGGTTTTCTTTAGCTGTAAAGCTTTTTTAAATCTGACACGCCAGGTGGATTAACAACAACCTAAGTTGTGTTTTGCTATATTGCACTTGTGATTTCATGAAATTAATTTTTTTTCAGTAATTTAATTTGAATTTGGCGCTCTGCAATTCAGCGGATGTTGACGAAAATGATCCCGCTAACGGGATGGGTGCACCAAGAAGTTAACCTCTCTGATCTCCCCATCCCGGATCCGGTATCAGGAATACAGACTCAAGCTCATTACCATAACGCAACGTTAACTATTCATGAAAATCGCAAATGAAATGAAATAAATATGCCATCTCTCAAGCTTAGCCTTTTGTAAACAACACTGTCATCTCAGATTTTCAAAATATGCTTCTCAACCATAGGAAAACAATAATTTGTGTAAAAGTAGCTAGCTAGCGTAGTATTTAGCGTTAGCATTAGCGTTAGCATCCAGCACGCAACATTTCAACAAAAACATAAAAGCCTTCAAATAAAATCATTTACCTTTGAAGAACTTCTGATGTTTTCAATGAGGATACTCTCAGTTAGATAGCAGATGCTCAGTTTTTCCAAAAAGATTCTTTGTGTATTAGAAATAGCTCCGTTTTATACATCACATTTGGCTACCAAAAAACCCCGAAAATTCAGTCCTCAAAACGCGAACTTTTTTCCAAATTAACTCCATAATATCGACTGAAAACATGGCAAACGTTGTTTAGAATCAATCCTCAAGGTGTTTTTCACATATCTCTTCATTGATATATCGTTCTTGGAAGCATGATTTCTCCCCTCAATCAAATGGAAAAGTACAAGCAGCTGGCAATTGCGCACCGAATTCCACGCAGGACACCAGGCGGACACTTGGAAAATGTAGTCTCTTATGGTCAATCTTCCAATGATATGCCTACAAATACGTCACAATGCTGCTAACACCTTGGGGGAACGACAGAAAGTGTAGGCTCATTCCTTGCGCAATCACAGCCATATAAGGAGACAATGGAAAACAGAGCTTCAGAAATTCTGCTCATTTCCTGGTTGACGCATCATCTTGGTTTCGCCTGTAGAATGAGTTCTGGGGCACTTACAGACAATATCTTTGCATATTCTGAAACTTAAGAGTGTTTTCTTTCAAAAACGGTCAAGAATATGCATAGTCGAGCATCTTTTCGTGACAAAATATCGCGCTTAAAACGGGAACGTTTTTTATCCAAAAATGAAATAGCGCCCCTAGAGATCCAACAGGTTAAGCACCAGCTGTCAGAGCAGCTCACAGATCACTGCACCTGTACATAGCCCATCTGTAAACACCCCATCCAACTACCTCATCCCCATACTGTATTTATTTATTTATATTGCTCCTTTGCATCCCAGTATCTCTACTTGCACATTCATCTTCTGCACATCTATCATTCCAGTGTTTAATTGGAATATTGTAATTACTTCGCCACCATGGCCTATATATTGCCTATATATTGCCTATATATTGCCTTCCCGTATCTTATCTCATTTGCACACACTGTATATAGTCTTTTTCTACTGTATTATTGACTGTATGTTTTGTTCATTCCATGTGTAACTCTGTGTTGTTGTATGTGTCGAACTGGTTTGCTTCATCTTGGCCAGGTCGCAGTTGTAAATGAGAACTTGTTCTCAACTAGCCTACCTGGTTAAATAAAGATTAAATAAAAAATAAATAAACCACAGGGCACGAGCTGTCAACCCACACCAGTTCCCTTCTCCCCTTTCTGTGGGTAAGAGGTGAACTGGATGAAGTTATTTATTGCAAAGTTGATCTGACCTATTTGGATCATTAGAGGACAGTCATGACAATGGGGAGAGTTGCTGCACATATATTTTCAGGTCTCTCCAGAGATGTTTGATCAGGTTTAAGTCCGGGCTCTGGCTGTGCCACTCAAGGACATTCAGAGACTTGTCCCGAAGCCACTCCTGCATCGTCTTGGCTGTGTGCTTAGAGTCGTTGTCCTGTTGGAAGCTGAACCTTCACCCCAGTCAGGTCCTGAGAGCTCTGGAGCAGGTTTTCATCAAGGATCTCTCTGTACTTAGCTCTGTTGATCTTTATCTTGATCCCGACTAGTCTCCCAGTCCCTGCCGCTGAAAAACATCCCCACAGCATAATTCTGCCACCACAGTGCTTCACCATAGCGATGGTGCCAGGTTTCCTCCAGACGTGATGCTTGGCTTCCAAGCGGGCAGTCATGTGCCTTTTACTGATGAGTGGTTTCTGTCTGGCCACTCAACCATAAATGCCTCACCTCCCTGACCAAGGCCCTTCTCCCCCGATTGATTAGTTTGGCCAGGTGGCCAGCTCTCTTGGTGGTTCCAAACTTTTTCAATTTAAGAATGATGGAGGTCACTGTGTTCTTGGGGACATTCAATGCTGCAGACATGTTTTGGTAATCTTCCCCAGATCTGTGCCTTGACACAATCCTGTCTCAGCGCTCCACGAACAATTCCTTCGACCTCATGGCTTGTTTTTTTTCTCTGAGATGCACTGTCAACTGTGGGACCTTATAGGGACCTAGTCAGGTGTGTGCCTTTCCAAATCATGCCCTTCCAAATTGAATTTACCACAGGTGGACTCCAATCAAGTTGTAGAAACATCTCAAGGATGGTCAATGGAAACAGGAGGTACCTGAGCTCAATTTCGAGTCTCAGAAAACTAATGTAAATAAGGTATTTCTGGTTTGAATTTGAATACATTTGCAAACATTTCTAAAAACCTGTTTTCGCTTTGTTATTATTGGGTATTGTGTGTAGATTGCTGAGGATTTCCTTTTTTAAATCCATTTTAGAATAAGGCTGTAATGTAACAAGATGTGGAAAAGATCAAGGGGTCTGAATACTTTCCGAAGGCACTGTAAGTACTTTACACCTCTGATTTATACTATGCATTGCAGTATCTGTACCTTTGATACGCATATCAAACAGCATTTGTCCGATTTTAGCATGCAAATATTGGTGTTGCAAACAACCAAAAATGTGTTTTCGATGCATGTCAGGAGAGCCACTACACAGCACAACACAACACTAAAAAATATATAAATTACACTATAACGGTGACAAACGGTGCCGACACACTGTTTGGGCCTACTTAAAGCTGTCCCAACAGCAGAGCTTTCTTTTCAGCACCATAGAGTGAGTCCTTACCACTGCTACACCTGGCATCAGCGGAGCCTTGTCTGGCAGCGAAACAGTTAATTCAGCCTCATTTACTACCTAAAACATAGCTGATATGGCTGACTTACTCTAGTGACTCCCCACCCCGGATCCGGGAGCGTAATCATCGACTGACACTAATTAGCATAACGCAACGGACATAAATATTACTAGAAAATATTCCTATTCATGAAAATCACAAGTGAAATATATTGAAACACATCTTAGTCTTTTGTTAATCATCCTGTCATCTCAGATTTTCAAAATATACTTTACAGCCAAAGCTAGACAAGCATTTGTGTAAGTTTATCGATAGCCTAGCATAGCATTTTGTCCAGCTAGCAGCAGGTAACTTGGTCACGGAAATCAGAAAAGCAATCAAATTAAATAGTTTACCTTTGATGAGCTTCGGATGTTTTCACTCACGAGACTATATTATTTTTGTAAGCGAAATAGCTCCGTTCTTCATGTTTGGCTTAGAAATCGACCGGAAATTACGGTCACGAATACGCCGAAGAATATTCCAAATTAGCTCCATAAAATCGACAGAAACATGGCAAACGTTGTTTATAGTCAATCTTCATGGTGTTTTTCAAATATCTATTCGATAATATATCCACTGGGACAATTGGTTTTTCAGTAGGACCGATTGGAATAATGGCTACCTCTGTATTTTACGCGAGAGTCACTCTGAGAGCCATCAGGTGACCACTTACACAATGTAGCCGCTTACGGGTATTCTTCAACATAAATGCGTAAAACTATGTCACAATGCTGTAGACACCTTGGGGAATACGTAGAAAAAGTAATCTGGTTGATAGCCCATTCACTGCTCAATAGGGACGCATTGGAACGCAGAGCTTTCAAAACACGAGGCACTTCCGGATTGGATTTTTCTCAGGCTTTCGCCTGTAATATCAGTTCTGTTATACTCACAGACAATATTTTTACAGTTTTGGAAACTTTAGAGTGTTTTCTATCCTAATCTGTCAATTACATGCATATTCTAGCATCTTGTCCTAACAAAATATCCCGTTTACTTTGGGTACGTTATTTTTCCAAAAATGAAAATACTGCCCCCTAGTCACAATTAATTAAACAAATGTGGTGTCTACTGACAATTGTGATGTAGAAACTATGGCATAAGGGGACGATGAGCAGATAAGAGGCAATCTGTAATTTCAACATTAATGAGTGAGCTCCAACGGAAGTAGTCAATATAACTATTTGTTCAGCACTTTTAAAATGTACAGCGACAGAATTCAGAACATGTGCCGTTTTTACATTATTCTCCCTGTACGCCAAGTCAGAACTGTAGGATAAATAAAGGGGGCATATAAGCAGACAATGAAAGCTCTTACAATATTTGATGATCACAATTTTGTTATTTCAAGACAACTGGGAACTTGGGAAAAAAACAGGGTCCAATCATGAAGTCAGTGATATTCAGGTCGACACTCTAGAAAGAGACCTGAGTTCCCAACTTGGAATTCCATGTTGGATGACTGTTCAAAATGTATTTTCCCAGTCAGAGCAAATTTTTTTCTGAGTTCCCAGTCTTGACCTCCCTGAAGTCTGAGATTTCCCAGTTCCGAGTTTCTAGTTTTTTCGAACATGGCAGAAGTCCTGCTGAATAGCAGGCTAGTGAATGCTTTGCAACTCTTGCAGTTAGTCACTGATTCCTTCCAAACCACTCATTGTTGAATTATCGATTTCCAACTTGTTGTGTAATGTTTATGTCCAATGGGCGATAAGCACCAGTACATTTTACCTATCATTTCTCTTTATATTACAATGATTGAAAAGGATTTGCCAGTAGATTGATGAAGACTGCTTTTCTAGCTAAGATTTTGAAAGTATGATGTTGACATGATCAGTCCATTCAAAGCTACTGTAGATATAATGTGATTTGACGTAATTTTATTTGTGGCCAATGACAGTGAGCCTTCTTGGATGCGCACTTCTAATATAACTCTATGGAGCTTGAATTTTTGAGCTCTCCCCATAGATTTTGTGGTGACGTAGTGTCCCCATGAGTGACAGAAAACTGAGCCAATCACGGCGGAACTAGAGAACATTACCAACTCCTATTCTCCACTGGCTGCCCCACCACCACAGAAAGCACTGAGCTAGGCTGAAACACCTGCATTTTGGAGCTGCCTTACTCGAGAAAGCAAAAAAGAGACCATGCATGTATGTGTCTTTATTAACTAAAAAAAATATATTTATTTTTCTTTACATTGTTTACAAACTTATATAATGTACATATACATACTATATATACCGTGCCTTGCGAAAGTATTCGGCCCCCTTGAACTTTGCGACCTTTTGCCACATTTCAGGCTTCAAACATAAAGATATAAAACTGTATTTTTTTGTGAAGAATCAACAACAAGTGGGACACAATCATGAAGTGGAACGACATTTATTGGATATTTCAAACTTTTTTAACAAATCAAAAACTGAAAAATTGGGCGTGCAAAATTATTCAGCCCCTTTACTTTCAGTGCAGCAAACTCTCTCCAGAAGTTCAGTGAGGATCTCTGAATGATCCAATGTTGACCTAAATGACTAATGATGATAAATACAATCCACCTGTGTGTAATCAAGTCTCCGTATAAATGCACCTGCACTGTGATAGTCTCAGAGGTCTGTCAAAAGCGCAGAGAGCATCATGAAGAACAAGGAACACACCAGGCAGGTCCGAGATACTGTTGTGAAGAAGTTTAAAGCCGGATTTGGATACAAAAAGATTTCCCAAGCTTTAAACATCCCAAGGAGCACTGTGCAAGGGATAATATTGAAATGGAAGAAGTATCAGACCACTGCAAATCTACCAAGACCTGGCCGTCCCTCTAAACTTTCAGCTCATACAAGGAGAAGACTGATCAGAGATGCAGCCAAGAGGCCCATGATCACTCTGGATGAACTGCAGAGATCTACAGCTGAGGTGGGAGACTCTGTCCATAGGACAACAATCAGTCGTATATTGCACAAATCTGGCCTTTATGGAAGAGTGGCAAGAAGAAAGCCATTTCTTAAAGATATCCATAAAAAAAGTGTTGTTTAAAGTTTGCCACAAGCCACCTGGGAGACACACCAAACATGTGGAAGAAGGTGCTCTGGTCAGATGAAACCAAAATTGAACTTTTTGGCAACAATGCAAAACGTTATGTTTGGCGTAAAAGCAACACAGCTGAACACACCATCCCCACTGTCAAACATGGTGGTGGCAGCATCATGGTTTGGGCCTGCTTTTCTTCAGCAGGGACAGGGAAGATGGTTAAAATTGATGGGAAGATGGATGGAGCCAAATACAGGACCATTCCGGAAGAAAACCTGATGGAGTCTGCAAAAGACCTGAGACTGGGACGGAGATTTGTCTTCCAACAAGACAATGATCCAAAACATAAAGCAAAATCTACAATGGAATGGTTCAAAAATAAACATATCCAGGTGTTAGAATGGCCAAGTCAAAGTCCAGACCTGAATCCAATCGAGAATCTGTGGAAAGAACTGAAAACTGCTGTTCACAAATGCTCTCCATCCAACCTCACTGAGCTCGAGCTGTTTTGCAAGGAGGAATGGGAAAAAATTTCAGTCTCTCGATGTGCAAAACTGATAGAGATATACCCCAAGCGACTTACAGCTGTAATCGCAGCAAAAGGTGGCGCTACAAAGTATTAACTTAAGGGGGCTGAATAATTTTGCACGCCCAATTTTTCAGTTTTTGATTTGTTAAAAAAGTTTGAAATATCGCATAGATGCGAGAAGGAATACAATGTGGCTGCTATGAAAGAGAACTGTGTTTACACTTGATCAGAGGTGTATTCATTCCGCCGATTCTGTTGAAAACCTTTTCGTAATTGGAAGCAACCAGAACGAAACGGGCATAAACACACCTGAATTTTTGTGTTTATGTTAGACTAATAATTACAACCTAGATCAACTAGATGCAGGCAAGAGTGTGAAGGTGGTATGAATGTGTCACTGTCTGTCCATTTGCCACTGTCTGTCACCTCAAATGTTTCTCTTGACCTCTGTGCACCTACAATGTAAACTTTCCTTCATAGGCTAGGTTGCAGCAAACTCATGACGCATATATGGAACATTTGAGTATTATGTAATAGCCTAAACGTATCGCTGTTACATTGAACTGGGTGAATAGAATATGAATGACAGTCATTCAATATGCTGTAATAGAAATAAGGCCATGCTCATAAAATAATTGTCCTCCCTCATATTAAATAGTGTAGACCTCCTTATTGTGGTTAGACATGACAGCAATAGTAGTTGAACATAGCTCAAACCTGTTTCTGGACTTCTAAGACAAAATTGCAGTAGATTGTGCATATGATTACAAGGTACAGGCATGTAGAGGATGATAACAGTGATTATATGGAAATTATTAGCTTGGTGTATTTGGCTGTAATAAAGTGAAGTAATGTTTATACAGTATATTGTGTGTTCATGCTACAATGCTATGTGGCCTGTAATCCAAGAGATTGTTGTAAGTACAAGATGTTTTGGAAAGATTCCACACTAGATTTCACTTGAAAATGTATACAAATTAACATTCATGACACATTCGAGTGAGTCTGTAACGGCAGATCTCCTCTTCGTCTGAAGAGGAGTAAGGATTGGACCAAAATGCAGCGTCGTAAGTGTCCATAATGTTTTTAATAAAGACAAATGAACACTGAATACAAAAATAACAAAAGAAACAAAACCGAAACAGTACCGTGTGGCGACAAACACTGACACGGAAACAAACACACACAAACCAACAGTGAAACCCAGGCTACCTAAGTATGATTCTCAATCAGAGACAACTAACAACACCTGCCTCTGATTGAGAACCATACTAGGCCGAAACAGAAACCAAACATAGAAAAACAAACATAGACTGCCCACCCCAACTCACGCTCTGACCATACTAAATAAAGACAAAACAAAGGAAATAAAGGTCAGAACGTGACAGAGTCATGTATGTTCTGGGAGATATTCACACACGGACCTCCCTGATGAGACGCAAGTTAATCACAGTATGCAATATAATATTACTTGTATCATTGGTCTTCAGAAAGAAAATGAAGGCAACATGAGTGGATCTGCTCCACTGGCCAAAATCAGGAAAATAATAGAGAGTGAATAAATAAGCAAGACATTTTCATCACATTCTGGAAACCTGAAACATCAGGTCTGGCTAAAACAGTTAAGAAATATGATTCAAATCCTAGTATTATCATGATGTGGCTTAATACTTTATGATTAGCTGTTTTAGTGGATAACAGAGAATTAAAGAGTGATATAAAGAACAGGATTGTAATTTATATGTATTCATTTTCTCCTCTAGGCAATATACTGTGATTTTATTTCTTCTCAAATCACCATTACATTTATTAGCCTTTCAATTTTGCTTAGTAGGTCTCTTGCTCTTCTTCTTGGCAAAGAAAAATGTAAAACTGGTAATGTTGATTAAAGAGTTTAATATCTCAGGAGCCCTCCGAGGTAAAAAAATAAATTCATAATTAGAGCTACCAAGATAGATACGAATCATAACAATTAGTGTCAAAACATGTTTTCACATTGCTTGTGGCTCTCTCCTCCTGAGATCCAAAAGTAGTCCGCCTCCAACCAATCACAGGCTCTGCAAAGACAGCACCACAGCAAACTGTTGAAGATAAACTAAACTCAGCAAAAAAAGAAATGTCCTCTCACTGTCAACTGTGTTTATTTTCAGCAAACTTAACATGTGTAAATATTTGTATGAACATAACAAGATTCAACAACTGAGACATAAACTGAACAAGTTCCACAGACATGTGACCTTTAGAAATTGAATAATGTGTCCCTGAACAAAGGGGGGGGGGGGGGTCAAAATCAAAAGTAACAGTAAGTATCTGTTGTGGCCACCAGCTGCATTAAGTACTGCAGTGCATCTCCTCCTCATTGACTGCACCCGATTTGCCAGTTCTTGCTGTGTTACACCACTCTTCCACCAAGGCACCTGCAAGTTCCCTGACATTTCTGTGGGGGAATGGCCCTAGCCCTCACCCTCCGATTCAACAGGTCCCAGACGTGCCCAATGGGATTGAGATCCGGGCTCTTCGCTGGACATGGCAGAACACTGACATTCCAGTCTTGCAGGGAACCACACACAAAAAGAGAAGTACGGCTGGTGGCATTGTCATGTTGGATGTCAGGATGAGCGTGCAGGAAGGGTACCTCACAGCGTTGAGATTGCCTGCAATGACAACAAGCTCAGTCCGATGATGCTGTGCCACACCACCCCAGACAATGACGGACCCTCTACCTCCAAATTGATCCCGCTCCAGAGTACAGGCCTCGGTGTAACGCTCATTCCTTCAATGATAAACGCGAATCCGACCATCACCCCTGGTGAGACAAAACCGTGACTCATCAGTGAAGAGCACTTTTTGCCAGTCCTGTCTGGTCCAGCGGTGGTGGGTTTGTGCCCATAGGCGACGTTGTTGCCGGTGATATCTGGTGAGGACCTGCCTGGTGAGGACCAGCCTCTGGTAAGACAAGGGGTGGAGATCTATGTATATTTGTAAACAACAGCTGGTGCACAATATCTAAGGAAGTCTCAAGGTTTTGCTCGCCTGAGGTAGAGTATCTCATGATAAATTGTAGACCACACTATCTACCTAGCGAGTTTTCATCTATATTCTTCGTAGCCGTCTATTTACCACCACAAACCGATGCTGGCACTAAGACCGCACTCAATGAGCTGTATACAGCCATCAGGGCGGCAGGGTAGCCTAGTGGTTAGAGTGCTGGACTTGTAACCGAAAGGTTACAAGTTCAAATCCCTGAACTGACAAGGTACAAATCTGTCATTCTGCCCTGAACAGGCAGTTAACCCACTGTTCCTAGGGTGTCATAGAAAATAAGAATTTGTTCTTAACTGTCTTGCCTAGTAAAATAATAAAGCCATAAGCAAACAGCAAAATGCTCACCTGGAGGCAGTGCTCCTAGTGGCTGGGGAATTTAATGCAAGGAAACTTAAATCTGTTCTACCTCATTTCTATCAGCATGTTAAATGTCCAACCAGAGGGAAAAAACTCTAGACCACCTATACTCCACATAGAAATGTGTACAAAGTTCTCCCTCACTGTCCATTTGGCAAATCTGACCATAATTCTATCCTCCGGATTCCTGCTTACCAGCAAAAATTAAAGCAGGAAGCACTAGTGACTCGGTCAATAAAAAAGAAGCAGATGCTAAGCTACAGGACTGTTTTGCTAGCACAGATTGGAATATGTTTCGGGATTCTTCCAATGGCATTGAGGAAGGAGAACACCACATCAGTCAATAAATTAAGCATCGATGACGTCATCCCGTCAGTAACTGTACAGTGGTAGGCCTGATTACCGACAACGACAAGACGGCCTATTTGGAGGAGGTCAGAGACTTGGCCGTGATCAAGACAAAGGAGATGATTTTTGGACTACAGGAAAAGGAGGACCGAGCACTCCCCCATTCTCATCAACAGGGCTGTAGTGGAGCAGGCTGAGCGCTTCAAGCTCCTTGGTGTCAACATCACCAACAAACTAATATTGTCTAAGCACACCAATGCAGTTGTGAAGAGGGCACAGCAAAACATATTCTCCCTCAAGAGACAGAAAAGATTTGGCATGGGTCATCAGATCCCCAAAAGGTGCTACAGCTGCACCATCGAGAGCATCCCGACTGGTTGCATTACTGCCTGGTATGGCAACTGCTCGGTCTCCAACCACAAGGCACTACAGGGGTAGTGTGTATGGCCCAGTACATCACTGGGTCCAAGTTCCCTGCCATCCAGGACCTCTATACCAGGCAGTGTCAGAGGAAGGCCCTAAAAATTGTCAAAGACTCCAGCCACACTAGTCATAGACTGTGTTCTCTGTTACCAAACGGCAAGCGGTACCGGAGCGCCAAGTCTAGGTCCAAGAGGCTTCTAAACAGCTTCTAAGACTCCTGAACATCTAATCAAATGGCTATCCAGACTATTTGCATTGCTCCCCTCCCCCCCTGTTTTACACTGCTGCTGCTCTCTGTTATTATCTATACAAAGACACTTTAATAACTCTACTTACATGTACATATTACCTCAATTACCAATTACTGTTCGTCGGGAGTTTCATGAAATGGGTTTTACCAATGCCCTGTGCACAAAGCGAGGTCAATACAGAAATGGTTTGTCGAGATCGGGATGGAAGAACTTGACTAGCCTGCACAGAGCCCTAAACTCAACCCCATCGAACACCATTGGGATGAATTGGAACGCCGACTGTGAGCCAGGCCTCATCGCCCAACATCAGTGCCCGACCTCACTAATGCTCTTGTGGCTGAATGGAAGCAAGCAATGTTCCAACATCTAGAGGAAAACCTTTCCAGAAGAGTAGAGGCTGTTATAGCAGCAAAGGGGGGACAAACTCCATATTAATGCACATGATTTTGGAATGAGATTTTCAATGAGCAGGTGTCCGCATACTTTTGGTCATGTAGTGTTTTACCATTGATCTGTACTTTAAAGGTTTTCATCATAGGCGTACACCGTGACACAATCTTTGGCCTCGTTATATCGAGTTGCACTCGCTGACCAGCAACGGCATATAACCCCTGTCATCACTTTTTCTGGTCCGACATGCTACAGTTTCGATGACGTAGTGTACTGTACGTCCCCCTAACAGGTTTCGCTGCCATTGAGGGGATATGGTTACACTTAGCCAGCCTGGTATGGCCTTGAATGACCTGCTATTCTGAGGTGCCCAAGAAAACAAGACATATTGCATATTGCTGTTTTAAGAGCACCTATCATCTGGAATGATGAATTGTAAAATTTCATTTCTGATCACTTTCCAGTACAGACGTGACAGAGCTTGTCTTGAGGTCTGTGTGTTGTGAGGGATGGTGGTTTTGTGTAATTCTCTCATAGAGAACTCTCTCAGGGGGAGCACATATAACATATGCACCAGTATAGGCTCCTCAGAGGAGGAAGGGGAAGACCATCCTCAGTGACCATCCTCATAAAAATTTAAATTCTCAAACATTTAAAAAGTTATCATTTTTAGATAAAACTATACTAAATATATTCACGTCACTAAATAATTTATTAAAATACACTGTTAAGCAATGAAGGTCTTTAGTAGCCTCAACAGCACTTTGTAGGGTAGCACCATGGTGTAGCCGGAGGACAGCTACAGTAGCTTCCGTCCTCCTCTGGGTACAGTGACTTCAATACAAAACCTAGCAGGCTTATGGTTCTCACCCCTTTCCATAGACTTACACAGTAATTATGATAACTTCCGGATGACGTCCTCCAACCTACCAGAGCTCTTGCAGCATGAACTGATATGTTGTCCACCCAATCAAAGGATCAAATAATTAATTTAGTACTGAAAGCATAATCTACAGCTAGCTAGCACTGCATTACATAAAATGTGGTGAGTAGTTGACTCAAAGCGAGAGAAAGACAGTAGTTTAACAGTTTTGAACAAATACATTTCTTCCAAAATGAAGGAGAAGCAAGAGAAATAGAGAGAAATTGTCATTGTTTTTCACTTTCAGTTTCACTTTCTTACCTAGCAAATACAGAACTAGTTTAGCCTACTCAAAAACCCTGCTCAAACAGAGGGATGCTATTTAGCTAGCTCGCTATGACTTTCCAACACAACACTGGAACTCTTCCAAGTCAAGGTAAGCTTTTGGTTTTACTAATTTATTGCCAAGGGGCCTGCCGGTGTAAGTGCTAAACTGCTTACTGAATGTACACTGTAACGTTACTGCATGATTGTAGCGGGTTTACTAACTTGCTAGTTCTATTAGCTATGTTGACTATGATATTACTTTAGCTAATATGGTGACAACGATGTAGGCTGTGTGTAGCGGTTATGATATGGTTTGGCTTGGAAAGTTTTTTTCACCTGGTCACATACAGCTGATGTGTTATGCATTGAAATCCACAAGCGAAAGGAAAAGGTGAGAGGAGGAGAGCGCATAGATGCGAGAAGGAATACAACGTGGCTGCTATGAAAGAGAACTGTGTTTACACTTGATCAGAGGTGTATTCATTCCGCCGATTCTGTTGAAAACCTTTTCGTAATTGGAAGCAACCAGAACGAAACGGGCATAAACACACCTGAATTTTTGTGTTTATGTTAGACTAATAATTACAACCTAGATCAACTAGATGCAGGCAAGAGTGTGAAGGTGGTATGAATGTGTCACTGTCTGTCCATTTGCCACTGTCTGTCACCTCAAATGTTTCTCTTGACCTCTGTGCACCTACAATGTAAACTTTCCTTCATAGGCTAGGTTGCAGCAAACTCATGACGCATATATGGAACATTTGAGTATTATGTAGTAGCCTAAACGTATCGCTGTTACATTGAGCTGGGTGAATTGAATATGAATGACAGTCATTCAATATGCTGTAATAGAAATAAGGCCATGCTCATAAAATAATTGTCCTCCCTCATATTAAATAGTGTAGACCTCCTTATTGTGGTTAGACATGACAGCAATAGTAGTTGAACATAGCTCAAACCTGTTTCTGGACTTCTAAGACAAAATTGCAGTAGATTGTGCATATGATTACAAGGTACAGGCATGTAGAGGATGATAACAGTGATTATATGGAAATTATTAGCTTGGTGTATTTGGCTGTAATTGAGTGAAGTAATGTTTATACAGTATATTGTGTGTTCATGCTACAATGCTATGTGGCCTGTAATCCAAGAGATTGTTGTAAGTACAAGATGTTTTGGAAAGATTCCACACTAGATTTCACTTGAAAATGTATACAAATTAACATTCATGACACATTCGAGTGAGTCTGTAACGGCAGATCTCCTCTTCGTCTGAAGAGGAGTAAGGATTGGACCAAAATGCAGCGTCGTAAGTGTCCATCATGTTTTTAATAAAGACAAATGAACACTGAATACAAAAATAACAAAAGAAACAAAACCGAAACAGTACCGTGTGGCGACAAACACTGACACGGAAACAAACACACACAAACCAACAGTGAAACCCAGGCTACCTAAGTATGATTCTCAATCAGAGACAACTAACAACACCTGCCTCTGATTGAGAACCATACTAGGCCGAAACAGAAACCAAACATAGAAAAACAAACATAGACTGCCCACCCCAACTCACGCCCTGACCATACTAAATAAAGACAAAACAAAGGAAATAAAGGTCAGAACGTGACAGAGTCATGTATGTTCTGGGAGATATTCACACACGGACCTCCCTGATGAGACGCAAGTTAATCACAGTATGCAATATAATATTACTTTTATCATTGGTCTTCAGAAAGAAAATGAAGGCAACATGAGTGGATCTGCTCCACTGGCCAAAATCAGGAAAATAATAGAGAGTGAATAAATAAGCAAGACATTTTCATCACATTCTGGAAACCTGAAACATCAGGTCTGGCTAAAACAGTTAAGAAATATGATTCAAATCCTAGTATTATCATGATGTGGCTTAATACTTTATGATTAGCTGTTTTAATGGATAACAGAGAATTAAAGAGTGATATAAAGAACAGGATTGTAATTTATATGTATTCATTTTCTCCTCTAGGCAATATACTGTGATTTTTTTTCTTCTCAAATCACCATTACATTTATTAGCCTTTCAATTTTGCTTAGTAGGTCTCTTGCTCTTCTTCTTGGCAAAGAAAAATGTAAAACTGGTAATGTTGATTAAAGAGTTTAATATCTCAGGAGCCCTCCGAGGTAAAAAAATACATTCATAATTAGAGCTACCAAGATAGATACGAATCATAACAATTAGTGTCAAAACATGTTTTCACATTGCTTGTGGCTCTCTCCTCCTGAGATCCAAAAGTAGTCCGCCTCCAACCAATCACAGGCTCTGCAAAGACAGCACCACAGCAAACTGTTGAAGATAAACTAAACTCAGCAAAAAAAGAAATGTCCTCTCACTGTCAACTGTGTTTATTTTCAGCAAACTTAACATGTGTAAATATTTGTATGAACATAACAAGATTCAACAACTGAGACATAAACTGAACAAGTTCCACAGACATGTGACCTTCAGAAATGGAATAATATGTCCCTGAACAAAGGGGGGGTCAAAATCAAAAGTAACAGTCAGTATCTGGTGTGGCCACCAGCTGCATTAAGTACTGCAGTGCATCTCCTCCTCATTGACTGCTCCCGATTTGCCAGTTCTTGCTGTGTTACACCACTCTTCCACCAAGGCACCTGCAAGTTCCCTGACATTTCTGTGGGGGAATGGCCCTAGCCCTCACCCTCCGATTCAACAGGTCCCAGACGTGCTCAATGGGATTGAGATCCGGGCTCTTCGCTGGCCATGGCAGAACACTGACATTCCAGTCTTGCAGGGAACCACACACAAAAAGAGAAGTACGGCTGGTGGCATTGTCATGTTGGATGTCAGGATGAGCGTGCAGGAAGGGTACCTCACAGCGTTGAGATTGCCTGCAATGACAACAAGCTCAGTCCGATGATGCTGTGCCACACCACCCCAGACAATGACGGACCCTCTACCTCCAAATTGATCCCGCTCCAGAGTACAGGCCTCGGTGTAACGCTCATTCCTTCAATGATAAACGCGAATCCGACCATCACCCCTGGTGAGACAAAACCATGACTCATCAGTGAAGAGCACTTTTTGCCAGTCCTGTCTGGTCCAGCGGTGGTGGGTTTGTGCCCATAGGCGACGTTGTTGCCGGTGATATCTGGTGAGGTCCTGCCTTACAACAGGCTTACAACTCTCAGTCCAGCCTCTCTCAGCCTATTGCGGAAAGTCTGAGCACTGATGGATGGATTTTGCGTTCCTGGTGTAACTCGGGCAGTTGTTGTTGCCATCCTGTACCTATCATGCAGGTGTGTTGTTCGGATGTACCAATCCTGTGCAGGTGTTGTTTCACGTGGTCTGCCACTGCGAGGACGATCAGCTGTCCATCCTGTCTCCCTGTAGCGCTGTCTTAGGCGTCTCACAGTACGGACATTGCAATTTATTGCCCTGGCCACATCTGGAGTCCTCATGCCTCCTTGCAGCATGCCTAAGGCCCATTCACGCAGATGAGCAGGGACCCTGGGCATCTTTCTTTTGGTGTTTTTCAGAGTCAGTAGAAAGGCCTCTTTAGTGTCCTAAGTTTTCATAACTGTGACCTTAATTGCCTACCGTCTGCAAGCTGTTAGTGTCTTAACGACCGTTCCACAGGTGCATGTTCATTAATTGTTTATGGTTCATTGAACAAGCATGGGAAACCGTGTTTAAACCCTTTACGATGAAGATCTATGAAGTTATTTGGATTTTTACGAATTATCTTTGAAAGACGAGGTCCTGAAAAAGGGACATTTCTTTTTTTGAAGAGTTGTCTTACTCACAGTTTGAAGCATGTGGGTAATATTAGCCTTTAGAGAAAAAAAAGATCAAATGAATTCCTTGAGCTCCGACACAGACATATTTAGAAAACACTCTGGAGTGCCATCAGTTTACAGCTTTTATAATCTTAACACAAGACATTGAGCATGACTTCCATGAAGGCTATGTTTGCATGAGTGTGGCATGTTCTCTTGACCATATTGTGTCACAAATACACTGCAGTTCTCTTGACAGCTCTTAATGTACGGGAAGCGTGTTACTGTTATTTTACAACAAACAATCATCAACAAACAATCATTGTTTAATGTACAGTCTGGGCCTGCTGTGACTCAATGTGATGTGCGTTAACTGAGGACAATACACTAACACAACAACATTGGGGATAACTCAGAACACAAAGGGTCAGAACGAAACCACAAAAGTGCACCACCATAGGGAATACTGAGGAGACTAAATGTATGTCAGGAAAATCATAGATAATATGTTTCGAATAAAAATAATTATCACTTGTTTTATTACAACATGGCCAAGTGTAAAACCAGTGGAATTTGTGAAATTGCTTTATCCGACATTGGTTACATGTTGGGGTTGCTTGAGACAGTTAGAGCTCACGGAATCAAACAAACACTTAAAAACAGCCAACAGAAGCAGCATCTGTCTAATTTCTAAAGATTTACAGTTTTATGGATGTTTTACAAACCCAGAGTCCACAAACAGTTGTTGATTATATTCAAGTTGGGTATCCCCCTCTACTCACATTTCATAGACAAGGCGAGGGCTTTCCTTCCCTCTGCCGTCTCTGCCCTGTGTAAATGAATAGCCTACTGGTGAACTCTCGCAAAATAGCAACATGGTCAAGGGAAAGATGAAGCAGTTTTAAATCTGGCTTTTCTTTTTTGGTTCGGGCTCATTACATTTCTGTGATGTCGGACCGGGGATCGGGCTTCAGCTCATCGGGCTTGGGTCATACCGGACTCTAATTTTCAGGCCCAGAACTCTAAATTGCCACCCCCCAAAATCGCCTCTTAATGGAAAAGATGCAGATATTCAAAATCAAATAGTTGTCTGTACGTGGCTTAATTTTGATCAGATTTAGGTAAATAAAATCACATGAGCCTAATGAGGGATCAGAATTGTTTGAATACCAACTTTTCTACCTAGCTACCATCTTACATAAATCGTATGCAGACAGACCAATAGATAGGGTCTATACAATGGTTAATTTCCCTTACCTATGTAAAACTATATAAGGAAATATACCATGAGATTCCATCCATAGTATGGTTATGGAAAACATTTAAGGGGCCATGAGTCTTTGATGTAACCAAAACCTCGACAAATGGCCAACGGATACTCGGCAGAGTCTCATCACAGACCATTATTATAATACTATATGATGTTACTACAGAGATGCCATAGTAATACCTCGAATCAAAACCATCCCCACAAGACCAGCTGGTCTTTATTCTCTGATGAGACACATGGCAGCAATGGCGATTTAATTCCAGTCCCATTCTTTCAAACTCAGCAGTACCATTGGAGGAGGAAAGTCTAGAAAGTTCAGTTAATGGAAATCTTTCCAGACAATGGGAGAGTTTCCGGGATATATTTGATATCTGACATTTGTTTATTTCACACGAAAATTCATTAATAAGAACTCCAGATGAATGAAATGTAATATCCACTCAATTTATCCCGTACGCATGCAGCTCCCTAAAGCCAATGTTCCTTGTAATTAGCTGTTCCTCTGTCTATCACACAGAGCATTGATCCATTACCTGCTTTCAAATTGAGCGGCAACGTTTTATTTTAATTAGGAAAAACAGCTTAATAAGCACACGGAGAGAGAGAGTACAGGTGAGAGATAGGGAGAGACAGAAATTGAGCGAGAGAGAGAGAGCAAGAGAGAGAAAGAGAGAGGAAATGAGATTAAATTAAATGAAGCTCAGTTGTTTATCCGCGTTAGTTGCTAACAAAGTGAGTCGGTTAATTGCTTTCAGAAAGTCACCAAGCCGGAGATAGGAGGCAGAACATTCAGCAGTCCTCAGGACTCAGTCACCGAGTGTCCCTTCATAAATGACTGTGAAAGAAAACGTTGAACATCAATTGCTCTGAGCAGACGCGGAATATGAAATGCTTTACAACAACACAACTATAACTCCTCTCATGTTTAAGTGGAATACTTGTAACCATGTCTCCACCATTACTAGGAGAGGAGATACCTAGTCAGTTGTACAACTGAAATGTGTCTTCCACATTTAACCCAATCCATCTGAATCAGCAAGGTGTGGGGGGCTGCCATAATCAACATCCACAGAACAGTGAGTTAACTGCCTTGCTCAGAATGACAGAGTTTTACCTTGTCCGCTCAGAGATTTGATCCAGCAACCATTCAGTTACTGACCCAGTGCTCTAACCACTAGACTGCCTGCCGCCCCTCATTAGACCACGTAGCTTGGGCCGATGCCCCTCTTCTACTCAACACCACTCAGCAGCGAGAGTATTCTGTTGACTAAACACAAGTCCATGCTAACTTCATAATAAAACAACAAGGTGCATAATACCTTCATAAGGACAAAAATTAGAGGCATAAAAACTTCATAGGGAAATAAGGAGAGGCATAATAACTTAATGTTAAAATTATATTTTGTAGTCATACCATGATGCTTTAATTATATCTGACAGGTTTGATAATGCCAGTGTTCAATAAATACCGTACATTCACGCACACACAACGGTTTGCAAATGCATACACACATAGTATATACAAACACTCACATTTGTCTTCATGCAACAGGAGTAAACTCTGAAATTCTTACTTATGGGTCCTTTTCCAAAAATGCACAGTTAAACAGAAAAATACTAAGAAGTAAATCAAATACAAAATAGAAATAGTGGAATAGTAGGAATAAATACACAGTGAATAATGAATAACAATAACGAGTAAAAATAACATGGCTATGTACAGGGAGTACTAGGGGTACGAGCAATTTAAGTTTACATACACTCAATTAGTATTTGGTAGCATTGCCTTTACATTTTTAACTTGGGTCAAACGTTTCGGGTAGCCTTCCACAAGCTTCCCACAATAAGTTGGGTGAATTTTGGCCCATTCCTCCTGACAGAGCTGGTGTAACTGAGTCAGGTTTGTAGGCCTCCTTGCTCGCACACGCTTTTTCAGTTCTGCCCACAAATTTTCTATAGGATTGAGGTCAGGGCTTTGTGATGGCCACTCCAATACCTTGACTTTGTTGTCCTTAAGCCATTTTGCCACAACTTTGGAAGACCCATTTGCAACCAAGCTTTAACTTCCTGAATGAGGTCTTGAAAAGTTGCTTCAATTTATCCACATAATTTCCCCCCCTCATGATGTCATCTATTTTGTGAAGTGCACCAGTCCTTCCTGCAGCAAAGCACCCCCACAACATGATGCTGCCACCCCCGTGCTTCACGGTTGGGATGGTGTTCTTCGGCTTGCAAGCGTCCCCCTTTTTCCTGCAAACATAACGATGGTCATTATGGCCAAACAGTTCTATTTTTGTTTCATCAGGCCAGAAGACATTTCCCCAAAAAGTACGATCTTTGTCCCCGTGTGCAGTTGAAAACCATGGTCTGGCTTTTTTATGGCGGTTTTGGAGCAGTGGCTTCTTCCTTGCTAAGTGGACTTTCAGGTTATGTCGATATAGGAGTCGTTTTACAGTGGATATAGATACTTTTGTACTCGTTTCCTCCAGCATCTTCACAAGGTCCTTTGCTGTTGTTCTGGGATTGATTTGTATTTTTCGCACCAAAGTACGTTCATCCATAGGAGACAGAACGCGTCTCCTTCCTGAGGGGTATGATGGCTGCGTGGTCCCATGGTGTTTATACTTACGTACTATTGTTTGTACAGATGAACATGGTACTTTCAGGAAATTGCTCCCAAGGATGAACCAGACTTGTGGAGGTCAAAATCTTTTTGAGGTCTTGGCTGATTTCTTTTGATTTCCCCATGATGTCAAACAAAGAGGCACGGAGTTTGAAAGTAGGCCTTGAAATACATCCACAGGTACACCTCCAATTGACTCAAATTATGTCATTTAGCCTATCAGAAGCTTCCAAAGCAATGACATCGTTTTCTGGAATTTTCCAAGCTGTTTAAAGGCACAGTCAATTTAGTGTATGTAAACTTCTGACCCACTGGAATTGTGAAACAGTGAATTATAAATTAAATTATCTGCCTGTAAACAAGTGTTGGAAAAATGACTTGTGTCATGCACAAAGTAGATGTCCTAACCGACTTGCCAAAACTATAGTTTGTTAACAAGAAATTTGTGGAGTGGTTGAAAAACGAGCTTTAATGACTCCAACCTAAGTGTATGTAAACTTCCGACTTCAACTGTAATAGACTGAGCTGTAGCTGCAGTGTATGTGGTATGTGCCTGGAGTCTTTGACCATGTTTTAGGCCTTCCTCTGACACCGCCTGGTATGGAGAGCCTGGATGACAAGGTGGCCAGTCAGGAATTCCAGGATCCAATTGCAGAGGGAGGTTTTCAGACCTAGGGTCCTGAGCTTGTTGATAAGCTTGGAGAGGACTATGGTGTTGAATGCTGAGTTGTAGTCAATGAACAGCATTCTTACAGCATTTTACCTGCTGTAAGAAGAGAGCCTGATCCAGAGTAAGCAGAACGTCCAGAGCTGCCGACTTGTTTGAGTAGACATTTTTTTCCAAATCGAGGTTAGTGATCGCTGTTCTGATGTGCAGAAGCTGTTTTTGGTCATAGTAAATGATGGCGGAGACATTATGTCCAAAAAAAAGTTAAGATCAGCGAAAACACAACATCATTGATTTTTTATTTCCTCTGGAAATGCAGAATTGAGATCTGAATAAAATATATAAAATAATTTGTCTCAGTTTGACAAACATAGACACACACATACACACACACGGCTGCCCTCCACTGCAGCGCCATCTCATTTGGCCTTCTTTCTCTTTATGTCTCTGTTCCTCCTCTCGGTTCCTCTTCTCTCTTCCGTCTTCTCTTTTCCTCCCCTGTTCCTCCTCCTCCTCTGTTCCTCCCAGCTGAAGGATCTCAGGACACTTAACATTTCTCAGGATGAAAATATCTCCCTACTCACTGAGGCTTGGCGACGGACGACGTCTAGAGAGCTATCTGCTGACTGCTGCTCCACTTTATTTGGGGATTTATTTACAAACTTCCATAAAAAGTCTTCTTCTTCTTTTGAGAGTTGTCCATGATGCCGTTTCTCAAATCAATGCCATGGAGAGTCATTGCTCTTTGTGTGACGACCAGGAACGATCCAAGAAACACAGAGGTCACATCCATGGAAAGTTACAACAAACTTGTTTTGCGTCCAAAATGGCACCCTATTCCCTACAAAGTGAACTACTTTTTAAGAAAGCCACTTGGTATAATAGGATGCCTAACAGAGAATAGTGTGTAATTCCGGTCTCACCCTTAGTTCTCTGATCTGGAGCATCCACAGAACAGCTCCAACCCCATGACCCCTACAGCAGCAGCAATCAGGGATAAGGGCTGCAGGTGTGTCTCCTGACCTATAAGTCTTGAAGCCATACTGTATGTGTGACGTCTCTCAAGGATTATGACTTATCATGGCATCTGCTGAGTTGTTTGAGTTTGAACACAACAATACTTCTAGAACAGCAGTAAGTCAATCACCACCATCCAGGTTTATGATTATCTACAGTCCAGTCCGACCAGCAGCCTCAGCAGATGGATGGAATCTATTACTGATTATTGACTGTCCGGTAAAGATATGGTTGATGCCCACACTCTGTTACAGCACCCTGTGGTTGTGATTAACTACGGCAGCTAAAACATATGGCCTATAAATACAATCTCCACCTTGGGGACCAATAACTCTGTGCTATGGGTAGAATCTCTGCTCTCAAACTTAATCTCTTCTTGCCAGTCAGTGACTGTGAGTCTAATAACCAATATGCCAACACAGCACACCATAACCTGCGTGATCATCATTATTGATCCCTCCCTCTGCAGGTGTACCATTAAAGATTGTTGTTTACTAGACCATGTCCTATGTATTGGGGCAGGACAAAGTAGAGCTGCCAGGGTGGGGTGTGGCACTCAATGCGTGTGTCCCAAATGACACTATACTCCCTATATAGTTCATTACTTTTGACCCTATGGGTCCTGGTCAAAAGTAATGCAATAGGGTCAAAAGTAATGCACTACAAAGTGAATAGGGTGATATTTGGACCAATGAGAGATTCTGAACAGAAGCTTGCACAACGCTTTCGAGTGTGCCAAAATTCAGCAACAAGACAGCCAAAAAAGACTCACATCTGCCAAGCAGCCCTGTTTCTTTGTCCAGCAGTGCGGCAATGCTTTTTTGGAATAATTTGCACTTGGGGAATGAAGGTGTTTTAGTTGGGGGGGCCTAAGGCAGGGTTTCACAACCCTCTCCTTTGGGACTACCATATATTTCACATACAGTGCCCACTGTAATTATTGGGACAGTAGAGCATTTTCTCTTTTTTTGGCTCTATACTCGAAAAATGACATATGGAATTGTTTTAAGATGATCATTCTATGAATAATTTTTTGGGGAATAGGGTGTTATTTGGGACACAGGCAAAGACCCCACTCTTTTACACGCATTTTTGCTACTAAAGCCCATAGAAACGCATTGAATAAAACATCATTAAATCATTTACACATTTAAAGTAGTAAAAAGTTAAGGATTTGGTCCCATATTCATACCACGCAATGACAACATCAAGCTTTTGACTCTACAAATTTGTTGGATTCATTTACTGTTTGTTTTGTTTGTGATTCAGATTATTTTGTGCCCAATAGAAATGAATGGTAAATAAGGTATTGTGTCATTTCGGAGTCACTTTTATTGTAAGTAGGAATATGATTACAAATAATCCTGAAATAATTGTGAATAATTGAGAAAGTGAGTGAGAAAGTTAAAGACGCACAAATATAGAGTATAATGCCAAAAGAAGAAACAATGCTTCACTGTCCCAATAATTAATGTAGTTGTTACAGCCCTGACCTGGCACACCTGATTCAATTAGTCAACTAATCATCAGGGCCTTGGCCAGTTGATTCAGGTGTGCCAGTTTAAGGCTACAACAAATACATATCATGTGAAATCTCTGGTGGTTCTCGAGGAGAAGGTTGGGAAGTACTGGACTAAGGCTTGCATGTAAAAGAGTGGGGTCTTTGCCTGTGTCCCAAATTACACCCTATTCCCTATATAGTACGGGCTCTGGTCAAAAATAATGCACAATATAAGGAATAGGGTACCATTTGGGACTCAGACCTTGTGTTAACAGTTTATCTATCTATGTGGGCCCTAACTCTGCTGTGAGCCCTGCACAGGCCCCTGGAGGCTCCATCAGAGGGATCTAACTCCTTTCAAATACACTGCTCTTCATCAATGTCAGATGTTTAGGTTCACTAAACAGGCCTGAATCTCTGGGAGAAATACAGGCTTCCCATAGAAACATGCATGTGCTAGCATCTATAAATATAATTTCTATATTAATGAGAGATGCCATGTTGATTCCAGAGCCTGTGGGTCTTGTGTGTTAAACAGTATGGCCATTTAGTGTGTGTGTTTAGGTTTTGGTCTGCATAAGATGATGCTGAACATACTTTTTGGCACAGATGTGTCATTAAAGAGGAAAAGGCTTCCAGAGATTGGCACATTTGAGATGAGAGATTAATGATTAGAGATGATTTGTGGACAGGCAGGCAGGCAGGCAGACAGGCAGGCAGGCAGGCAGGCAGGCAGGCAGGCAGGCAGGCAGACAGGCAGGCAAGTGTGTGTGTGTGTGTGTGTGTGTGTGTGTGTGTGTGTGTGTGTGTGTGTGTGTGTGTGTGTGTGTGCGTGCGTGCGTGCGTGCGTGCGTGTTTGCGCAAAACGGCCCAATTATACAACTTTTTTTGTTACAGATCTCAATTCCGGCATCTCTACCAGAGGAAGTGAAAAGTAAATGACGTTGACCACTTCAGCAGGTGATCCCTGTAATTGCATGGATGCCTCATGGGTACCTCTGCCTCTACCTCTCCTCCTGATTCTGCCAGTTGTTTACCAGGGTTTGACAGAATGCCCCAGGCAGAAGGATGTGTTTACTAGTTTATACCAACTGCAGAGAATTTGGGAAGCTTTCTGGGAAACTAAGGGCAACTGACTCTGTCATGTTGCCATTTTGGTTCTTTGAAACTCCATGAGAGTTCTGTTCGACTAGCTGGCTAGTGGTTCAGTTCTAGTGTGTTTTTCCAGTTACTCAGGGCCGATTGAACACCATCAAGTGTTATTTTGCATTGCTTGTTCTGTCTGGGTTTTTGTAGTTTTAATTACTTTTATTTGAAGTTATTAACTTTTGTCTCAGATCCATATTAATCTTGAATGATGGAAAAGCTGAACGTGCACATGAAACTAAATACAAACAGTATTAGAGTATTGAATTATTTTAGTTTCTTTTGTTGTTTGCTTTTAATTTACAACAGTATACAAACCCACACAGTCCGGACTCCTGGAGTAGAAAATGACAGATTGCGATTCTGTGGAGAAATGATCAATTCATAATGGATATTATGAGTAGCTTTTAGCTGAAAGCAATCCATTACGTAGTGAAGGCCCAATGACAAATCTAATGTCACTTTATAGCACCTCATTGACAAACACACAAAAAGGCCTCCTTTTCAAATGCTGCCCCTGTTACTGTGTTACTTGGTGCCAGCCATTTATTTCATTCATTTTCTAAAGGTCCTTCTCCTCTCCTGCTAAAGCTACCAGTCATCTAAATTCCTTGATGGACAAAGTAAATGGATTACATAAGCGGCAGAATTGAATATGTTTTTAGTTTCTCAGACTCTGAGACTAACGATGACAGAGTGAATTCCCTGTTCTGCTGTAACCATTCACTGTTTGAGATGTAAGAGGAAAATAGGGAGAAATGGATTTAAATGAATTGTAATCTGTCCTCAAACATGTAATCTCCAGTTTGTCGACTCCAAGTCAAAATCAAGTACAAGTACACGCCTCTGCCTCTCTTCTCATGTCCTCTCCTGTTCTCTCCTCTCATGCCCTGTCTCCTATCTTTTCTCTCATGCCCTCTCCTCTAATGTCCTCTCCTCTTATTCTCTCCGGTCCTTTCTTGTCCTCTCCAGTCCTCTCTCGTCCTCTCCTGTCCTCCCTCCTCTCGTCCCACAGTAGATCAAAGGAGACCATCAGACTGCAACTCTAGCACAGCCACCTTCACCATCTCCACCCCCGATCAATGGAGAATCCATTTCTGCGCGGTGCAAATTGTTCTCCAATCTCAGAGATGAACCAGTCAGCATGTCGATGGTGGCGTGAAGCATTGTTATTGTAGAGTACATGGTAAGATGCCTAGTCACTTGTGTTTTGATTGTTGGGTAAAAATGCTAGATGTTTTTATTGCAGTATGAAACAGTCTAACTGCTTGCTAGCACTCTGTTGGAATCATCCAATTCATGTGTACATGTTGGATACAGACAATCTTTCATTCAGAACCAATGTGGTTCAAACAGCAGTTTTCTTTAGAACCTACAGGTAATGCAACACAAGATCTAATAACATATATTTTCTTTGATCAGACATGTTTTTGAGAAACCATATGGTAAATCTTTGAACTGATGTCTAATTTTGTATTGGGTGAGTCAGTTAAGTCTACGATCCAAACATTTACATTTTACCAGGTAAATTGAGCGAGAACACATTTTAATTTACAGCTATGACCTGGGGGAATAGTTACCAGAGAGAGGAAGGGGGGTGAATGAGCCAATTGGAAGCTGGGGATAACTGGGTGGCCATATTGGGAATTTAGCCAGGACACTAGGGTTAACACTACTACTCTTACAATAAGTACCATGGGACCTCCAGTGACCACAGTGAGTCAGGTCACCCATTTGGCATCCCATCCAAAAGACAGTACACTACACAGGGCAATGACCCCAATTACTGCTCTGGGGAATTGCTTCCTACTGGGCCTCCAACACCACATCCAGCAGCATCTGGTCTCCCATCCAGGCACCAAACATGCTTAGCTTCAGAGGTACGCCAGCAGTGAGATGCAGGGTGGCATACTGCCTGCAAAAAAACGATATGATGTTATTGTAACAGCTTTATTTGCATTCACTTTTTTTTTTTATCACTTTGGTATTATTTTCACAAGTGTGTGGTCAAATTTCACAACTCTCAGAATAAACTCATAACGTTGAGCACATTTTCAACTGACTAATAAGTACAACACCCAAAATCACAGAGTAACTTTTTCACCAAACCTAATTAGTGTTTAATCTAGAAATACCTTTCATATGAAGTAATTGCCTTTCACAATGCACTGCTCACAATACTTTTCGTATGATTCTCTTGTCATTTGCTTAAATACATTTGACCATCACGTAAAACTTCTTAAGGTATAGGGGGCAGCATTTTCACTGTTGGATAAATAGCATGCCCAATTTCAACTTCCTGCTACTCATGCCAGGAATATAAGATTTGCATATTATTAGTAGATTTGGATAGAAAACACTCTGACGTTTCTAAAACTGTTTGAATCATGTCTGTGAGTATAACATAACTTATGTAGCAGGCAAAACCCCGAAGACTAACTGTTCAGAATTGTTTGTTTTTTGGTCTCTGTCTGTTCACCATGTTCTAATTGGCAAATTATATTTCTTAGGAACCTGTTTTCAGTTCCTACCGCTTCCACTGGATGTCACCAGTCTTTGGAATTTGGTTGAGGTTATTCATTTGTGCAATGAAGAAGTAGGCCATCTAGGAACTGGGTAACACTGTTGAGAGTGAGCAAGACGTGAAAAGTAGCATGGTTTGTTGTCTTCCTGTATTGAACACAGATAGACCCGTCTACAATTTGATCGATTATTAATGTTTAAAAATACCTAGAGTTGTATTACAAAAGTAGTTTTAAATATTTTGGCAAAGTTTAAAGGCAACTTTTGAAATATTTTGTAGTGATGTTACGTTTTTTGGAAGCTGTTTTTTTCTGGATCAAACGTGTCAAATAAATTGACATTTTGATATATATGGACGGAATTAATCGAACAAAAGGACCAATTGTTATGTTTATGGGACATATTGGAGTGCCAACAAAAGAAGCTTGTCAAAGGTAATGCATGTTTTATATTTTATTTCTGCGTTTTGTGTAGCGCCTGCACGGTTGAAATATGCTACCCTCTTTGTTTACTATTGTGCTATCATCAGATAATAGCTTCTTATGCTTTCGCAGCAAAGCCTTTTAAAAATCTGACATGTTGCCTGGATTCACAATGAGTGTAGCTTTAATTGAGTATCTGACATGTGTGATTTAATGAAAGTTTGATTTTTATATCACCCAACCGTCCCCTATCCTAAAGTTAATCCAACTGTGCTTAATGGTTAAGTACTTAACAGTTTGGTAAACCTATACATTTTAAACTGGTTTGTCTACTATAAATTCTATGGATTTTGCGAACTATAGAAATAAAACATGTGTTTGTAAAGTATAAACATCTAAATTACATGTATGATACATGTGGCAGGGTCCGCAGACAATCACGGACTACAAAAAGAAAACCAGCCACGTCACGGACAAAGACGCCTTTCTTCAAGACAAACTAAACAACTTCTTTGCACACTTTGATGATAATACTGTGCCACTGAAGCGGCCCACTACAGAGGACTGTGGGCTCTCCTTCTCCATGGCCAACGTGAGTAAGACATTTAAATGTGTTAACCCTCGCAAGGCTGCCTGCCCAGATAGCCACATCCTCAGAGCGTCCTCAGAGCTTCCCTATCCCAGTCTGCTGTCCCCACATGCTTCAAGATGGCCACCATTGTTCCTGTACCCAAGAAGGCAAAGGTAACTGAACTAAATGACTATCACCCCGTAGCACTCACTTCTGTCATCATGAAGTGCTTTGAGAGACAAGTCAAGGATCATATCACCTCCAACTTACCAGTCACCCTAGACCCACTTCAATTTGCGTAACACCCCAATAGATCCACAGATGATGCCATCACACTGCACACTGCCCTATCCCATCTGGACAAGAAGAATACCTACAGTTGAAGTCAGAAGTTTACATACACTTAGGTGTCATTAAAACTAGTTTTTCAACCACTCCACAAATTTCTTGTGAACCAACTATAGTTTTAGCAAGTCGGTTAGAACATCTACTTTGTGCATGACACAAGTCATTTTTCCAACAATTGTTTACAGACAGATTATTTCACTTATAATTCACTGTATCACAATTTCAGTGGGTCAGAAGTTGACTAAGTTGACTGTTGACTGTGCCTTTAAACAGCTTGGAAAATTCCAGAAATATATGTCATGGCTTTAGAAGCTTCTGATAGGCTAATTGACATAATTTGAGTCAATTGGAGGTGTACCTGTGGATGTATTTCAAGGCCTACCTTCAAACTCAGTGCCTCTTTGCTTGACATCATGGGAAAATCAAAAGAAATCAGCAAATACGTCAGAATACTGTTTTTGACCTCCACAAGTCTGGTTCATCCTTGGGAGCAATTTCCAAATGCCTGAATGTACCACGTTCATCTGTACAAACAATAGTATGTTAGTATAAACACCATGGGACCACACAGCCGTCATACCGTTTAGGAAGGAGACACGTTCTGTCTCCTAGAGATGAACGTACTTTGGTGCGAAAAGTGCAAATCAACCCAGAACAACAGCAAAGGACCTTGTGAAGATGCTGAAGGAAACAGGTACAAAAGTATCTATATCCACAGTAAAACGAGTCCATTATTGACATAAACTGAAAGGCCACCCAGCAAGGAAGAAGCCACTGCTCCAAAACCGCCATAAAAAATACAGACTACGGTTTGCAACTGCATATGGGGACAAAGATAGTACTTTTTGGAGAAATGTCCTCTGGTCTGATGAAACAAAAATAGAACTGTTTGGCCATAATGACCATCGTTATGTTTGGAGGAAAAGGGGGGAGGCTTGCAAGCCAAAGAACACCAAAGAACACAGAAGAACACCCAACCATGAAGCACAGGGGTGGCAGCATCATGTTGTGGGGGTGCTTTGCTGCAGGAAGGACTGGTGCACTTCACAAAAATAGATGGCATCATGAGGACGGAATATTATGTGGATATATTGAAGCAACATCTCAAGACATCAGTCAGGATGGCAAAGCTTGGTGGCAAATGGGTCTTCCAAATGGACAATGACGCCAAGCATACTTCCGAAGTTGTGGCAAAATGGCTTAAGGAGAACAAAGTCAAGGTATTGGAGTGGCCATCACAAAGCCCTGACCTCAATCCTATAGAAAATTTGTGGGCAGAACTGAAAAAGCGTGTGCGAGCAAGGAGGCCTACAAACCTGACTCAGTTACACCAGCTCTGTCAGGAGGAATGGGCCAAAATTCACCCAACGTATTGTGGGAAGCTTGTGGAAGGCTACCCGAAACGTTTGACCCAAGTTAATTAAACAATTGAAAGGCAATGCTACCAAATATGAATTGAGTGTATGTAAACTTCTGACCCACTGGGAATGTGATGAAAGAAATAATTGCTGAAATAAATAATTCTCTCTACTGTTATTCTGACATTTCACATTCTTAAAATAAGGTGGTGATCCTAACTGACCTAAGACAGGGAATTTTTACTAGGATTAAATGTCAGGAATTGTGAAAAACTGAGTTTAAATGTATTTGGCTAAGGTGTATGTAAACTTCCGACTTCAACTGTAGATACTGTATTTTATACCATCTATTGCATCTTGACTATGACGCTCGGTCATTGGTCATCCATATTTTCATATGTATATGTTCTTATTCCATTCCTTTACTTAGACTTGTGTGTATAAGGTAGTTGTTGTAGAATTGTTAGATTACTTGTTAGATATTGCTGCACTGTCGGAACTAGAAGCACAAGCATTTCACTACGCTCGTAATAACATCTGTTAACCATGTGCATGTGACCGATAACATTTGATTTGATTTGAACCATACATAATTATTGCTAATTGATTTCATATAGTGGTAATCACAATTGGTCACCATGGAAAAGGGTGTGTGAAGACTTGCAATTTCTTTCAAAATGGAGCAGGATAGACAACAAGGGAGAGGAAGAAATCAAAGAGCTTGTGTACAAGGGGCCCATCAGAGATCAAAGAGGTCAAAGAGGTGGGCATGGGCTCCATAAAAACGGTAGACATCAGAGAGAGGGGGGCAGACAACAGGGAACTCTTGTGTCCAATGAAGTCCGGGGCATCGTCATTGACCATGCGGTAAACGGAGGCCTTACCATGGCAAAGGCTGACAGATTAGTTCACCCCAATCTAAAAAGATCAACTGTCAATTTGAACATGAGAACATTTTGACAAGAAAGCCGGTCTGCAGGATATGCACAATGCTTTACCATTACATTTACAGTAAATTACATATTGTAGTTAATGTTTTTTTAAAAGTATAATAATATTCATATAAATTAACAAAACATGTCACAGTATTCTTACAGTATGATCTATTGACAATACACTCTGTTCTACCCTCAGAATTGACAGAAGACGGTGGTGGCAGTGGCCGTGTGCTGACCGACCAGCAGGAGTGGGCAGTGGTGGAAATGGAGAGGGGACAGGAATGACATATGACTGTCCAAAATAAAGCAGACCATTGAGGAGAAAGATTACACTTTTGCCAATGTGGCATCCATCAGCCTACCAACAATCACCCACCTTTTACCTGGTGCCTTTTGAGAGAAACAGCGACCGGGTGAAACATCTGCGGGCCGAGTATGTTCAGGTACAGCACTATATACTTTATTGCTGTAACTATTTGATGCACAAGCTACTATCATATTGGAACTATACCGTAAAAATAACAAACCAAAATATATTTTTAGAGGGTGATGGTGGTTGATGCTGCTGTGAACCATCACATGTATATCTTTGTTGATAAAGCGGGCTTCGACCTCGCCAAAACTCGGCGCCGTGGGTGGAACATCATCGGCCAACGGGGGACTGGCCAAGTGCCTCGACAATGTATGTGGACACCCTTTCAAATGAGTTGATTTGGCTACTTCAACCACACCCATTGCTGACAGGTGTACAAAATCGAGCACACAGCCAAGCAATCTCCTGAGACAAACATTGGCAGTAGACTGGCCCGTACTGAAGAGCTCAATGACTTTCAACATGGCACCGTCATAGGATGCCAACTTTCCAACAAGTGAGTTCGTCCAATTTCTGCCCTGCTAGAGTTGCCCCGGTCAACTGTAAGTGCTGTTATTGTGAAGTGGAAATGTCTAGGAGCAACAACGGAGTGGAAGCAACAAAGAAGTGGTAGGCCACACAAGCTCACAGAATGGGACCACCAAGTGCTGAAGTGTGTAGCGCTTCCAAATTGCATCTGGAAGCAACGTCAGCACAAGAACTGTTCGTTAGGAGTTTCATGAAATGGGTTTCTATGGCCGAGCAGCTGCACACAAGCCTAAGACCCCATGTGCAATGTCAAGCGTCAGCTGGAGTGGTGGAAATCTCAACGCCATTGCACTCTGCAGCAGTGGAAACACGTTCTCTGGAGTAAAGAATCATGCTTCACAATCTGGCAGTCCTACGGACGGATCTGGGTTTGGTGGATTGCAAGAGAATAGTGCCAACTGTAAAGTTTAGTGGAGGAGGAATAATGGTCTAGGACTGTTTTTCATTCGGGTTAGGCCCCTACTTCCAGTGAAGGGAAATCTTAACGATACAGCATACAATGACATTCTAGATGATTCTGTGCTTCCAACATTGTGGCAACAGTTTGGGGATGGCCCTTTCCTCTTTCAGCATGACAATGCCCCCGTGCACAAAGCGTGGTCCATACAGAAATGGTTTTTCGAGTTCAGTGGCCTGCACAGATCCCTGACCTCAACCCCATCGAACACCTTTGGGATTAATTGGAACGCTGACTGTGTGCCAGGCCTAATTGCCCAACATAAGTGCCTGACCTCACTAATGTGCTTGTGGCTGAATGGAAGCAAGTCCCTGAAGCAATTTTTCCCACGAGAGTGGAAGCTGTTATAGTAGAAAAGTGGGGACCGACTCCATATTAATGCCTGTGATATTGAAATTAGGTTTCCGACGAGCAGGTGTCCACATACTTTCGGCCATGTAGTGTATCTCTGAAGATGGTGGGGTAGAACGTAGGTCATTACTTGGATCTTACAACTCTGCACACCTCATTGTGTTTCTCAATAAAATTGAGCAGGCCTGTCATGGTGAAGAGGTAATTTATGTCATTGTGTGGGACAATGTCAGATTCCAACATGCAGAGGTGGATCAGGCTTGGTTTCGGGGCCATCCCCGATTTGTGACCCTATTCCAACCTGCCCCCATACTCTCCTTTCCTCAACCATGTTGAGGACTTTTGTTCAGCATGGAGGTCCAAGGTGTACGATCGTCATCCCCATGAGCGTGCCACCCTCCTTCTGGCCATGTGTACGGCATGCGACGACATGAATGCAGACCAATGTCAAGCTTGGATTCCCCATGCCAAAAGGTTTTTCCCCCGGTGCATGAACAATGACAACATTCACTGTGAAATGGATGATAATTTAAGGCCAAATGCTCAAGACAGCATATAGTACTGCAGCATATTACTTTAAGCACTTCTCAGGGTGATTTGAAACACGTATCTTGCACTGGATTTAACAACTGATAGTTAAAATGACTCAATTGAAAAGATATCATTAGGTTGTGTCTTGGTGGTTAAACCAATGTTCTCATTACGTTTCACAATAAACAAATATTTTTTGAATCAATGGTTGTGTGGTGAGAGATGTTGAAATCCAAATGAATACACAATGACAGGTTTTGAATGAAAGACTGGCTGCATTACAAATGTGACCAGTTTGGAGTTTTGTACTGAGAGTTGTGAAAATGTACCACGTACTTGTGAAAATAATACCAAAGCACAAAAAAATAAGATAATACACAAAAAAATGTGCTGTAACCTCTGGAGGAAAGAAGAGGGTGTGTGTGTGTGTGCCTGTCTGCGTGTATGATTCTGTGTGTGTGCGTGAAGGGTTATTTTCTACTGCTCTTTTTAGTTCTGTGCCTTTTGATATTTTAAGAAGAAATGATGCTTGGATATAGAATTTTAAAAGCATCTTATTTTAAATGAAGTGCACTTTAATATAGACCACGTGGAGAATTCAATAAATCTTATTTGAATGTGAATAAAGGGTTGCTCAAGTGCCAAAATGCAGCATTTTCATGTCCCTCCATCAAGCCTGTGTCACTTCTGGGAAGAGCAACCCGCATCAACCCACTTCATCTCAAAAAATGTCCAAGTTTTACCATCCTTTATATGATTAATCACATTATTATTTATATTAATGTGATTAGTGGTGCATTTTCTATCAGTCATTTTAAGGTCAACCCTGTTATGCAAACAATTTACCCATTTCAAATAATGGACCACTTCATAAAGTGAAATGATTGACAGCAGGTGACATTGTTTGGGTCCTCCGAACAGCATGGTGGAAAAGGAAGATAGTCTTCTGTCTCTTTTTGGTCTATTCATACTTGTTTTATCATCTTTGACTGAGGTGGTCGAGCTCAACACCAACCCTGTTCACTCAATTAATGTCAGGAAAACTTGAATTTGATTGAACTTTCATTATGTATGGAACATATCTATAATTCCTAATTTCATGAACACCATGCGGTCCCATGCTCTTAACCGCATGAGGAGGAATAGCCGATCTTCACCTAAAACCTCAACCCTGTTATCGTCAACCCTGTTAGAGGCCCAATGGTAACTTTATCAGTTTGATATTATATGTGAGTGTATTTGTACAAGGGATACTTGATCAATCAGTAAATTTTGGATTTATCTCATATAATAGTTAGGCAGTTACATAAGTGAGATGTTCGACGAGCAGTTGTCCACGTGCTTTTGGTCATGTAGTGTATCTAGTAATTCATTTATCTTAAATGTACATACTGTTGTTCTTTTCCTCTTTTGCCAGTTGCATGGGTATTCACTGTGCTCAAGGCTAATTATGTCTAGAGGAAATGTTTGGTCTAGTTGCATTGTGACGCGTTTCAGTTTCATATTTAAATGCATTCGTTTGCCATTTTGCAATCTTCCCAGTGGATGCGATGTTCAGGTGCACATGAACACTTGCTACACTGACGAGAAATACGTTTTTTTTTTCTCTATATTGTAATTTGTCATGTGTTTGAAGTTTGTGTCTCAGAGCTTCATGTTTTGTATGTCATGTCCGTGTGTAATGGGAATCCACATGGATTCTGCTTATGTTCTGTTTTTACATGTCTAATGGTTAACTCTATGTTGATCCAGCTCTGTACATTCACATGAGCTCAGACTTCATTCGTCTTACACATGTCTAATAATTAACCCCATGTTGATTCTGTTTCACTACTTCTGGGAAAACAGAATAGATACTGGAAAATCACCAGCTGACTGGAAATTCTCTAACAACGGTTGTCCTTCTTGAAGGTTCTCCCATCTCCACAGAGGAACTCTGGACCTCTGTCAGAGTGACCATCGGGTTCTTGGTCACCTCCCTGACCAAGGCCCTCCTCCTCCGATTGCTCAGTTTGGCCGGGCGACCAGCTCTAGGAATAGTCTTGGTGGCTCTAAACTTCTTCCACTTAAGAATGATGGAGGCCACTGTGTTATTGGGTATTTCAATGCTGCAGACATGTTTTGGTACCCTTCCCCAGATCTGTGCCTCGACACAATCCTGTCTCGGAGCTCTACGGACCATTCCTTCGACCTCATGGCTTGGTTTTTGCTCTGACATGCACTGTCAACTGTGGGATCTTATATAGACAGGTGTGTGCCTTTCCAAATCATGTCCAATGAATTGAATTTACCACAGGTGGACTAGAATCAAGCTGTAGAAACATCTCAAGGGGGATCAATGGAAACTAGATGCACATGAGCTCAATTTCGAGTTTTATAGCAAGGGATCTGAATACTTACGTAAATAAGGTATTTCTGTTTTTTATTTGTAATGAAAAAAAACACTATTTTCACTTTTTCATTATGGGGTATTGTGTGTAGATTGAGGAGGGACATTTTTTATTTAATCCATTTTAGAATAAGGCTGTAACGTAACAAAATGTGGAAGAACGAAGGGGTCTGAATACTTTCCGAATGCATTGAATATTCAAACCTGTATTTTAAGAGTCTGTTCATTTTGTAAATACCTTTGTAGATTATGTAAATATTAATTGGATTTCGTCATTGTGGGTGGCAGGTAGCCTAGTGGTTAGAGCGTTAGGCCAGTAACTGAAAGGTTGGTGGATCGAATCCCTGAGGTGATAAGGTAAAAAATCTGTCGTTCTGCTCCTGAACAAGGCAGTTAACCCTACTTTTCCTAGGCCATCATTGTAAATAAGAATTTGTTCTTAACTGACTTGCCTAGTTAAATAAAAATTCACCGGGAACCACCTTTCACTATTGAACTGGACACTCTTTTGCACCTGATCCTGCTGCCTCCTGCTACGTACTGCCCTTAAGGCTGCTCCAACATCCGTTCCCTGCGACACAGATCCAATAACAGGGAATGGTGCTTGTTGTCTTCATCTGCTCTTTTTGTTTCTGGAGGCTGCAAGCGACTTTCACTTCCTCTCCATCTCTGGGGCAGCAGGGTCAATCAAGTATTGCACAACTTGCAGACTTGTTTTCGAGTTGCTGTGCGTTTTGTTGCCAACCTGTTTTGCTACCTGACAAATTTACGGTTTTTACTTTTTAATTACCGTTTATATATATATATTTTTCTTCCTCAACTTTTTCACTCCGGACGCTTTATCTGGACACGATTCGTCAGGACCTCCAACAGCCGAAGCTAAGTAGTAACATTAACATGATGCCTTCTAATTGCAGTCGCTGTACTCGCCTTACGGCGAGGATAGCTGTGCTACAAGCCCAGCTTCAGACGCAATCGCTAGGCAAGGGTAATTTCAGTGTAGGAAAGGATGAAACAGCGTCTGTGCCACCAGTAAGTACAGATAGTAGTATAAATCCCCTGGCACAGTCCCCGCAGCCGGACAACTTTCTCACGGTTTCTGGAAGGAAATGCTGTAGGAACGCTCAACCAGTGTCGCTCATTCAGCCGACAGAAACTTTCAACCGGTTTTCCCCATTAAGCAGCGGGTCGGAGTCAGAGGCCGAGTCTTCTCTGGTCTCTACTCCTCCCGTTACGGGGTCTGAGACGCCGAAGCTTCCCACCATTAGCTCTGACAAATTGAAAACTCTAGTCATTGGCGACTCCATTACCCGCAGTATTAGACTTAAAACGAATCATCCAGCGATCATACACTGTTTACCGGGGGGCAGGGCTAGCGACGTTAAGGCTAATCTGAAGATGGTGATGGCTAAAGCTAAAACTGGCGAGTGTAGAGAGTATAGAGATATTGTTATCCACGTCGGCACCAACGATGTTAGGATGAAACAGTCAGAGATCACCAAGCGCAACATAGCTTCTGCGTGTAAATCAGCTAGAAAGATGTGTCGGCATCGAGTAATTGTCTCTGGCCCCCTCCCAGTTAGGGGGAGTGATGAGCTCTACAGCAGAGTCTCACAACTCAATCGCTGGTTGAAAACTGTTTTCTGCCCCTCCCAAAAGATAGAATTTGTAGATAATTGGCCATCTTTCTGGGACTCACCCACAAACAGGACCAAGCCTGACCTGCTGAGGAGTGACGGACTCCATCCTAGCTGGAGGGGTGCTCTCATTTTATCTACCAACATAGAGCCCTGTCTAACTCCTCTAGCTCCACAATGAAATAGGGTGCAGGCCAGGCAGCAGGCTGTTAGCCAGCCTGCCAGCATAGTGGAGTCTGCCACTAGCACAGTCAGTGTAGTCAGCTCAGCTATCACCTTTGAGACCGTGTCTGTGCCTCGACCTAGGTTGGGCAAAACTAAACATGGCGGTGTTCGCCTTAGCAATCTCACTAGGATAAAGACCACCTCCATTCCTGTCATTATTGAAAGAGATCATGATACCTCACATCTCAAAATAGGGCTACTTAATGTTAGATCCCTTACTTCAAAGGCAATTATAGTCAATGAACTAATCACTGATCATAATCTTGATGTGATTGGCCTGACTGAAACATGGCTTAAGCCTGATGAATTTACTGTGTTAAATGAGGCCTCACCTCCTGGCTACACTAGTGACCATATCCCCCGTGCATCCCGCAAAGGCGGAGGTGTTGCTAACATTTACGATAGCAAATTTAAATTTACAAAAAAAAAAATGACGTTTTCGTCTTTTGAGCTTCTAGTCATGAAATCTATGCAGCCTACTCAATCACTTTTTATAGCTACTGTTTACAGGCCTCCTCAGCGTTCCTCACTGAGTTCCCTGAATTCCTATCGGACCTTGTAGTCATAGCGGATAATATTCTAATCTTTGGTGACTTTAATATTCACATGGAAAAGTCCACAGACCCACTCCAAAAGGCTTTCGGAGCCATCATCGACTCAGTGGGTTTTGTCCAACATGTCTCTGGACCCACTCACTGTCACAGTCATACGCTGGACCTAGTTTTGTCCCATGGAATAAATGTTGTGGATCTTAATGTTTTTCCTCATAATCCTGGACTATCGGACCACCATTTTATTACGTTTGCAATTGCAACAAATAATCTGCTCAGACCCCAACCAAGGATCATCAAAAGTCGTGCTATAAATTCACAGACAACACAAAGATTCCTTGATGTCCTTCCAGATTCCCTCTGTCTACCCAAGGACGCCAGAGGACAAAAATCAGTTAACCACCTAACTGAGGAACTCAATTTAACCTTGCGCAATACCCTAGATGCAGTTGCACCCCTAAAAACTAAAAACATTTATCATAAGAAACTAGCTCCCTGGTACACAGAAAATACCCGAGCTCTGAAGCAAGCTTCCAGAAAATTGGAACGGAAATGGCGCCACACCAAACTGGAAGTCTTCCGACTAGCTTGGAAAGACAGTACTGTGCAGTACCGAAGAGCCCTTACTGCTGCTCGATCATCCTATTTTTCTAACTTAATTGAGGAAAATAAGAACAATCCGAAATTCCTTTTTGATACTGTCGCAAAGCTAACTAAAAAGCAGCATTCCCCAAGAGAGGATGACTTTCACTTTAGCAGTGATAAATTCATGAACTTCTTTGAGGAAAAGATTATGATTATTAGAAAGCAAATTACGGACTCCTCCTTAAATTTGCGTATTCCTTCAAAGCTCACTTGTCCTGAGTCTGCACAACTCTGCCAGGACCTAGGATCAAGAGAGACGCTCAAGTGTTTTAGTACTATATCTCTTGACACAATGATGAAAATAATCATGGCCTCTAAACCTTCAAGCTGCATACTGGACCCTATTCCAACTAAACTACTGAAAGAGCTGCTTCCTGTGCTTGGCCCTCCTATGTTGAACATAATAAACGGCTCTCTATCCACCGGATGTGTACCAAACTCACTAAAAGTGGCAGTAATAAAGCCTCTCTTGAAAAAGCCAAACCTTGACCCAGAAAATATAAAAAACTATCGGCCTATATTGAATCTTCCATTCCTCTCAAAGATTTTAGAAAAGGCTGTTGCGCAACAACTCACTGCCTTCCTGAAGACAAACAATGTATACGGAATGCTTCAGTCTGGTTTTAGACCCCATCATAGCACTGAGACGGCACTTGTGAAGGTGGTAAATTATATTTTAATGGCATCGGACCGAGGCTCTGCATCTGTCCTCGTGCTCCTAGACCTTAGTGCTGCTTTTGATACCATCGATCACCACATTCTTTTGGAGAGATTGGAAACCCAAATTGGTCTACACTGACAAGTTCTGGCCTGGTTTAGATCATATCTGTCGGAAAGATATCAGTTTGTCTCTGTGAATGGTTTGTCCTCTGACAAATCAACTGTAAATTTCGGTGTTCCTCAAGGTTCCGTTTTAGGACCACTATTGTTTTCACTATATATTTTACCTCTTGGGGATGTTATTCGAAAACATAATGTTAACTTTCACTGCTATGCGGATGACACACAGCTGTACATTTCAATGAAACATGGTGAAGCCCCAAAATTGCCCTTGCTAGAAGAATAGGTTTCAGACATAAGGAAGTGGATGGCCGCAAACTTTCTACTTTTAAACTCGGACAAAACAGAGATGCTTGTTCTAGGTCCCAAGAAACAAAGAGATCTTCTGTTGAATCTGACAATTAATCTTAATGGTTGTACAGTCGTCTCAAATAAAACTGTGAAGGACCTCGGCGTTACTCTGGACCCTGATCTCTCTTTTGAAGAACATATCAAGACCATTTCAAGGACAGCTTTTTTCCATCTACGTAACATTGCAAAAATCAGAAACTTTCTGTCCAAAAATGATGCAGAAAAATTAATCCATGCTTTTGTCACTTCTAGATTAGACTACTGCAATGCTCTACTTTCCGGCTACCCGGATAAAGCACTAAATAAACTTCAGTTAGTGCTAAATACGGCTGCTAGAATCCTGACAAGAACCAAAAAATGTGATCATATTACTCCAGTGCTAGCCTCTCTACACTGGCTTCCTGTCAAGGCAAGGGCTGATTTCAAGGTTTTACTGCTAGCCTACAAAGCATTACATGGGCTTGCTCCTACCTATCTCTCTGATTTGGTCCTGCCGTACATACCTACACGTACGCTACGGTCACAAGACGCAGGCCTCCTAATTGTCCCTAAAATTTCTAAGCAAACAGCTGGAGGCAGGGCTTTCTCCTATAGAGCTCCATTTTTATGGAACGGTCTGCCTACCCATGTCAGAGACGCAAACTCGGTCTCAACCTTTAAGTCTCTACTGAAGACTCATCTCTTCAGTGGGTCATATGATTGAGTGTAGTCTGGCCCAGGAGTGGGAGGGTGAACGGAAAGGCTCTGGAGCAACGAACCGCCCTTGCTGTCTCTGCCTGGCCGGTTCCCCTCTTTCCACTGGGATTCTCTGCCTCTAACCCTATTACAGGGGCTGAGTCACTGGCTTACTGGGGCTCTCTCATGCCGTCCCTGGAGGGGGTGCGTCACCTGAGTGGGTTGATTCACCGATGTGGTCATCCTGTCTGGGTTGGCCCCCCCCCCCCCCCCCCCCCTTGGGTTGTGCCATGGCGGAGGTCTTTGTGGGCTATACTCAGCCTTGTCTCAGGATGGTAAGTTGGTGGTTAAAGATATCCCTCTAGTGGTGTGGGGGCTGTGCTTTGGCAAAGTGGGTGGGGTTATATCCTTCCTGTTTGGCCCTGTCCGGGGGTGTCCTCGGATGGGGCCACAGTGTCTCCTGACCCCTCCTGTCTCAGCCTCCAGTATTTATGCTGCAGTAGTTTATGTGTCGGGGGCTAGGGTCAGTTTGTTATATCTGGAGTACTTCTCCTGTCCTATTCGGTGTCCTGTGTGAATCTAAGTGTGCGTTCTCTAATTCTCTCCTTCTCTCTTTCTTTCTCTCTCTCGGAGGACCTGAGCCCTAGGACCATGCCCCAGGACTACCTGACATGATGACTCCTTGCTGTCCCCAGTCCACCTGGCCGTGCTGCTGCTCCAGTTTCAACTGTTCTGCCTTATTATTATTCGACCATGCTGGTCATTTATGAACATTTGAACATCTTGGCCATGTTCTGTTATAATCTCCACCCGGCACAGCCAGAAGAGGACTGGCCATCCCACATATGCTCTCTCTAATTCTCTCTTTCTTTCTCTCTCTCGGAGGACCTGAGCCCTAGGACCATGCCCCAGGAATACCTGACATGATGACTCCTTGCTGTCCCCAGTCCACCTGACCATGCTGCTGCTCCAGTTTAAACTGTTCTTCCTTATTATTATTCGACCATGCTGGTCATTTATGAACATTTGAACATCTTGGCCATGTTCTGTTATAATCTCCACCCGGCACAGCCAGAAGAGGACTGGCCACCCCACATAGCCTGGTTCCTCTCTAGGTTTCTTCCTAGGTTTTGGCGTTTCTAGGGAGTTTTTCCTAGCCACCGTGCTTCTACACCTGCATTGCTTGCTGTTTGGGGTTTTAGGCTGGGTTTCTGTACAGCACTTTGAGATATCAGCTGATGTACGAAGGGCTATATAAATACATTTGATTTGATTTGAAGTAGGCGGGATTAGCACAAAGACACACCTGGCCCAGAAGGCCAGTCCAAGGCGGTTCAGGGCTCAACCTCCTTGTTTTTGTTCTAAGTGAAAACACTACACAAGAAGTGGGACGGCATAGGCTCGCCCAAGACCTGCGGATTTCTACTTTATTATTATGCTTTAATAGTTGTATTGTTCTTAGTTTCAATTTGTGTTGCTGTTCCTGTCCATTAGTTCTGTATTTGGACATGTTCTCTGTTTTGTGTGGACACCAGGAAGAATAGCTGGGGTTCAGAATAAAAATCACAAATTCATGGTAGAGATTGTTAATCATAGTTAACAAAATATTAAATGTACTACCACCTTACCATGACTCTGTTCTCTGTCTATGGAAAATTACCTCTTCATCTTGGACAAACTTTATATTGGTTTATAGCGGTCAATATGCTACATTCTTGATGTGTGTCTATGAGAAAGGGAAAAGGGATAAACCTAGTCAATTGTACAACTAAATGCATTCTCCAGAAATGTGTCTTGTGCTTTTAACCTAACCCCCCTCTCTGAATCAGAGAGGTGGGGGGGGGGGGGGGGGGGGGGTTAAGAGCAGCCTACCAGAAGGAATGTAGCTGCAGTATGGTATGGGGATGTTTTCAGTAAACACAGTGTCATTGAACCTGGCCTATTTTATAGAGCACATAGCACACAGTTATGGACCATGAAGTCAGAACTCTAATCACCATGACCCAACAGATAATAGATAAAAGCCCCACTCTCAGAAAGCCATGAAGTCAATAATCTAATGACTTGGAGCTAAAGCATTCAGCTCAGCAGCCTGCTGTGAGCGGATTGTGTGCCTGCCAGACGTAGCCCTTCGTCCATCAACCCCTCTTCCCCAGCCATAAGCCAGCCCAGGCACATGCAGGCATTCACCCTGATAGGCATGCAAACCTGTACCCCCTGATGGCTGTGGTCCATCACATTTACAACACACAGAGAGGCTTACTCTCAGGGAGCAAACTGGGCCTTTAGCAAACCCCTCTCTCTTCAAGTATAAATGGTGCTTCAGAAAGTGCCCGCCTTGCATTTTGATTCTGGAGCAGAAAGAGGCAGAAATCACCCAGTGGCCAGAGTGTTTCATATTGATGTTCGGTAGTAAACAGCCGGTGGCATGATGTACATATATAACATATGTACGTATATAACTGTATGGGCTGTGACTGTAACCGCGTGGGCTGCCGTGATACCTTATCCCCGATGGACAGAGAGAAGGCGGGAGAGGAGGAGAGAGGAACATTGCGTGTGTGTTTGTGTGTATCAGAGAGACACAGACGGACAGTCAGGCAGAAGAATAGGCAGGGAGACAGGGTTTCACAGTATCTCTCTTTCCCTTTTGGTTATCGGAGCTGAATGTTATCCAAGCCCCATTACCAATAACAAAGCTATTCATCCATATTCCTCAACACACAAACACTACGGAGTCCTTTCAGCCCTCTCTGGCACAGTGGCAAGAAAACAACATGATTTAACTTATTTCCCTGGTCAACCTCCTTCATTATTCTTAGCCTCAGATTCCCTAAAACCATGAGGAAATCAATAGGACAAGGCTGTCTTTAATTTTATCCAAGGCACTGGTCCCAGCTAACCCTCCACTCAGCAGCAGGTCCCACAGTTGTTTTCAACACATTTTCACAGCGGTCATCAACAGTTCAGTACTAGTGGACTCTTAGAAACCAAAAACCAAAAATACAAGTAATTCTAATTGTTAAATAGCCATATAATCTTAGATAAACTCTGTGAAAGACAAAATGAGCAAATGAGAGAGTTGGAAAAAGGGACAAAGAGAGCGAGATAGACAGACAGACGGGAGTAATTATTGTCTCCCTGAAGTGTGCATGCTGAGCAGACAGAGAAGCCAGAGATGATGGTATTCCCTCTGTTCTGAAAAGTGGCAACAACAGGGCCTCTGGGAGGAAGTTCATGTGGAGCTGTTAAGGTGATGAGAACATCCTGTCTGCACCCAAATGGCACCGTATTCCCTTTATAGTGCACTACTTTTGACTGAGGCGTATAGGGCTTTGGTCAAAAGTAATGCACTATAAAGGGTGCCATTTGGAACGTAGCCTCTGTTAATGTGAGAAGGTCTTAACTGCTAATCTTGGAACAGAAACCTGAGACGCCTCTCTGGACTTTAAAACGCCTAAAACACCTGTGATTGACAGGTCCAGAATCGATATTAAACTGGCGAACTAGGGAAAGATTAACGTCAATACGTTAAGAGAGCATTGGCTTGGTGCCAATTGTCATAGCCGTTTTTCTTTCCTTATCTCCTTTCCTACATGACCACCGATCCTGTCGGGGATAGGTTAGGATAAGGAGAAAGCCCCGATAATCCCTGAAGACGTTTTAGATCTCTAATCAGGAAACAAAAGAGTACACAGTTAAAGAACTACAGTATATAATACTGCTGACATACACTGCTGTTCAAAAGTTTAAGGCAATATAATGCCAGAATGGTAAACCAACCCACCAGAGATAGAAACTCTGTATTGGTATTATTATATAGTATCTCCAAGGGTACTTCCACATTCATCAGAATAGCCATGAAAATGCAATAGCAGTGTTGACTAAGCTGAACACCTACAGACCACATTAACCAACTGAAATATCAGCATTCTTGCATTATGAAGAGGGAAAATGTGTTCTATTCAGTGAGGACCATAACATTTTAGCTGAAATACATATTGTATAACTGTCTCTGTAAATGGTGTTACAGCTATTCCATCTCATACCAGTGCTCAATTGCTAGGGAGGTACAGTTGAGGTTGGAAGTTTACATACACTTAGGTTGGAGTCATTAAAACTTGTTTTCAACCACTCCACAAATTTCTTGTCAACCAACTATAGTTTTGGCAAGTCGGTTAGGACATCTACTTTGTGCATGACACAAGTCATTTTTCCAACAATTGTTTACAGACAGATTATTTCACTTATAATTCACTGTATCACAATTCCAGTGTGTCAGAAGTTTACATACACTAAGTTGACTGTGTCTTTAAACAGCTTGGAAAATTCCAGAAAATGATGTCATGGCTTTAGAAGCTTCTGATAGGCTAATTGACATCATTTGAATCAATTAGAGGTGTACCTGTGGATGTATTTCAAGGCCTACCTCCAAACTCTGCCTCTTTACTTGACATCATGGGAAAATCAAAAGAAATCAGCCAAGACCTCAGAAAGACAATTGTGGATCTCCACAAGTCTGATTCATCCTTGGGAGCAATTTGTTCATCTGTACAAACAATAGTACGCAAGAATAAACACCATGGGACCACGCAGCCATCATACCGCTCAGGAATGACACGCGTTTTGTCTCCTAAAGATGAATGTACTTTGGTGCGAAAAGTGCAAATCAATCCCAGAACAACAGCAAAGGACCTTGTGAAGATGCTGGAAGAAACAGGCACAAAAGTATCTATATCCCACAGTAAAACGAGTCCTATATCAACATAACTTGAAAGTCCGCTCAGCAAGGAAGAAGCCACTGCTCCAAAACCGCTGTAAAAAAGCCAGACTACGGTTTGCAACTGCACATGGAGACAAAGATAGTACTTTTTGGAGAAATGTCCTCTGGTCTGATGAAACAAAAATAGAACTGTTTGGCCATAATGACCATCGTTATGTTTGGAGGAAAAAGGGGGAGGCTTGCAAGCCGAAGAACACCATCCCAACCGTGAAGCACGTGGGTGGCAGCATCATGTTGTGGGCGTGCTTTGCTGCAGGAGGGACTGGTGCACTTCACAAAATAGATGGCATCATGAGGACGGAAGATGATGTGGATATTTTGAAGCAACATCTCAAGATATCAGTCAGGAAGTTAAAGCTTGGTTGCAAATTGGTCTTCCAAATGGACAATGCCCCAAAGGGTACTTCCAAAATTGTGGCAAAGTGGCTTAAGGACAACAAATTCAAGGTATTGGAGTGGCCATCACAAAGCCCTGGCCTCAATCCAAAATCAAATTTGGGAGCAGAACTGAAAAAGCGTGTGCGAGCAAGGAGGCCTACACCTCCTGTCAGGAGGAATGGGCCAAAATTCACCCAACTTATTGTGGGAAGCTTATGGAAGGCTACCAAAACGTTTGACCCAAGTTAAACAATTTAAAGGCAATGCTACCAAATACTAATTGAGTTTATGCAAACTTCTGACCCACTGGGAATGTGATGAAAGAAATAAAAGCTGAAAAAATCATTCTCTCAACTATTATTCTGACATTTCACATTCTTAAAATAATGTGTTGATCCTAACTGACCTAAAACAGGGATTTTTTACTAGGATTAAATGTCAGGAATTGTGAAAAACAGAGTTTAAATGTATTTGGCTAAGGTGTATGTAAACTTCCGACGTCAACTGTATCTGATATTGGCAGAACGCTTAAATTCTTGTTCATCTAACTGCACTGTCCAATTTACAGTAGCTATTACAGTGAAAGAATATCATGCTATTGTTTGAGGAGAGTGCACAATTTCTAAAATGAAAACTTATTAATAAACAAATTAGGCACATTTGGGCAGTCTTGATTGAAAATGTTGAACATAAATGCAATGGTTCATCGGATCAGTCTAAAGCTTTGCACATACACTGCTGCTGTTTAGTGGCCAAAATCTAAATTGCACCTGGGCTGGAATAATGCATGGCCATTCTCTTGCATTTCAAAGATGATGGTACAAAAAAAATACAAAAGAACAGTTGTTTTTTTCTTTGTATTATCTTTTACCAGATCTATTGTGTTAGATTATCCTACATTCCGTTCACATTTCCACAAACCTCAAAGTGTTTCCTTTCAAATGGTACCAAGAATATGCATATCCTTGCATTATGCCACCCTAGAGCCTAATGTATCACCAGTTTGAAAAATAAATGTAGCTTCTGTTACTGATGAGCAAGGATACCAATCAGTCTTGATGGGATTAATTTTTGCATCTATGCATTGCATACATGTATTCTATGGTTTCAAACACAGGCCAAATTCCGCCATTGATCCTCTTCAACTCTTGACAATGTTTCCGCTCCATTTAACTAAATGACAGATCAAGAGGCACATGCAGTGCTCTATTAAACCCTTATTAAAAAGTTAATCTTTGGAGGAAATATGTGACATTTTCCTCCCATGTTCTCACCTGAGGTACTTTCCACTTGGCAACGCTCAGTGTTCTAAAGCAGACAAACCTTCACTTTTTTTAACGCCCAAAATATTAAATCTAGCGTGATGCCAAGTGGAAAGTCTACCAACCACTAAAATCCAGTTTAGGATATGTAGTGATAGGCTTTTAGATGATTTATTTCTGAACATTGTTCATATTACCAGAATATTGTGGAGTTTCTTGGCAGATATAGATATCGAGGGAATAATCCCTACTGAAAACATAGATGGATCCCAAGACAAATTTGAACTAAACCATTTTTAGATCAGAAAGCTATTCCCCGCAAAATGGTCTGTCGACAACACATAAGACGCATGGACATGATAATGTCCTGAGTGATTTGTTCGAAAAAACTATTTGACAAGAATAGGGATTTGTTGCATAACAGTATCTGCTCTCATTAACGCCCATTCTGGACATAAAGGCATAATTGTTTGTTTTTAGGTTGACCCTTGAATGAAAGCTTACTCGTGTTTTATATCCTCTACTCATATTGGGCCAAATTTGTGAATGAATTTAAGCCTGCCCACCGAAAAGGAAATTAAAAAGTATGTGTTAATACTGAGAGGGAACCGCCAGAGCAGAGCTTGAACCAGCAACCCTGTAATTATGGTGCAAATGCACTGCCACCTGCCATGAAACTTCAGACCTCTTGGCAGAGGCAGTAAGTACACAGTCACATAAGGAGGTTGCTGTCTATATAGCATCTCTCTATATATTTTTACCAGGTCATTTGGACATTATCCGAAGTGGTGGAGGTCAACCCTGAAAAGTTTAATGCATAAACCTTGCCACAAAACCAACAAAGAAATCCATGCGTTTTCTGCGGTGCCAGAGCCATTTTCCTAGTGCGTTATTCTTGAGCTATACATTTTTGTTTGCCAGTATATCTGCCAATTCATACAGTCAAACTGTGTTTAGAAGAGAGCCTCTGTAGCCTATACAGCATTGCGCGCAGATCAGTGAGGTTTGACAGGAGCAAAAAGAGGGACGACTGCCCGCCCCCTCCGTACTTTTCAAGCAGACAGTTAAGGGGAAAAACAGAGAAACAAAGAGAAAGCGAGACTGTACTGCAAGTGGACGGATGTGACAAAACCATTATCATACAATTTCATCCAATTGGTTTCATATTTGAAAACGCACCGGTTTGCAAATGGAATTTTAATCCTTGATAACTTCTCCACTAATCATGTAGCCTAACAACACTTGGCCGAATTTAGTAAATGTATTTTGGCATGGTGTTGCTCGTTTTCGTGTGCCACAGCTCCATGTGATTAGAAACCTGCTATGGAGGACCTCTTTAGTCAAAATGAATCTGACCACTGACGATGCGACTCATTTATGGGGAAATTATTCCTTATTGGAACAATACAACGCGACAGTGGGGACACCGTGGTTGTCAGAGTCGCCTGGTGAGGTGGACCTTACCCGTGCCATCCCGCTCGGCTTCGTCCTGGGGGCTTTCATCGTGTTCGCCATTGTGGGCAACATCCTCGTCATTCTGGCGGTGATGACCAATAGGCACCTGCGGACCCCGACCAACTACTTCATTATAAACCTGGCCATCGCTGACCTGCTGCTGGGCACCACAGTGCTGCCGGTGTCTGCCACCCTGGAGATTCTTAACTACTGGGTGTTCGGCCGGATCTTCTGTGACATCTGGGCGGCAGTGGATGTTTTGTGCTGCACTGCGTCCATCATGAGCCTGTGCGTAATTTCTATCGACCGTTACATCGGGGTGAGCCATCCGCTGCAGTACCCGAGCATAGTGACCGAGAAGCGGGCACTGCTGGCCATGCTTGGGGTGTGGGTGCTCTCGGTGGTCATCTCCATTGGACCCCTCCTCGGGTGGAAGCAGCCGCCGTCGCCGGACAACACTGTGTGCCTCATCACTGAGGAACCGTTTTACGCACTATTTTCCTCCCTCGGTTCCTTCTATATACCACTGGTGGTTATCTTGTCCATGTATTTTAGGGTTTATGTAGTCGCCAAACGGACCACCAAGAACTTGGAGGCCGGGGTGATGAGGGAGAGGATGAACACGAGTGAGCTCACGCTCAGGATCCACAAGGGATCTCAGGTGCAGGATGACAGCAGCAGCACTGGGAAGGGCCGTGCAAATCAGGCAAGGAGCTCCCTGACGGTGAAACTTCTGAAATTCTCCCGGGAGAAGAAAGCAGCTAAAACGTTGGGAGTCGTGGTTGGCATGTTTACGCTTTGTTGGCTGCCGTTCTTCCTTGCATTACCCATTGGTAGGTATATATATATATATTTTTAAACATATTTTATTGACACCTTTCCAAATGAATATCCAAGACACAGCAGGCCAGCAGTTTTAATGAAATACTATAATAAACCTAATAATATGCTAATATAGCCAACAATTAAAACAACGCTCAATATGTGATAAGACACATTATAAAATATTATGGTAAATTAATATACATGTTGGTGCCATATTCAATTTAACAAGCCATAATAGGCACAAACCATAATCTACCCACACCCAAAACAGAATAGTGGTGCAGGGGGTGCTGGAGGCGAAATGCAAAACTGGAGAAAGTCTCAGTGCACTTTCAGTCAGATGCAAATGTATTTTATTTACCAACTGTTGAAAAGTGTATGAGAAGCTTTTTCATTAATATCTGGAAGTAAATCTAAGTGGTCCTTCAGTTCCATAAATTCCATCTCCAGACAGTGGCATATATATGATAATATTCACCCATTGAATTACTGCCCTGATTTATCAGCATGATGCTGTGTCTTAGGTGGGGTCCAGTAGGGGCTGGTGGAGGCCTGTAGGGGCTTGTTGGGGCTGGTGGAGTCTGGTAGGGTCTATGGGGGCCTGTAGGGGCCAAAACCAGACTTCACTGACTGATAGCAGTAAAGAGCCCACTACCACCGTCACGGCTGTAGAGAAAACATCTCAGAGGAAATTAAACAAAATATGTTGTGGAGAGGGGACTCGTGCTGCTGGGCACGTTGTGGTGAGGGACAGAGCAGTGCAGACCGACGAGGGAGGCTAAGAAAACATGCCTCTTTATTTACTGCTGTTGTTTTCAGAGTAGAGCGCGCTGTCAATCCCGTTCTCTTGGGCCTCTCTCTAAGAGGTCTGGTCCAGTATGGTACTGTATTAGTTACCTCTTATAACCCACAATAAACCAAAAAGCACTTAAATTCCGTATACATGCATTGGCTTGGGACAGTTGTGAAGGCATGCACTAAACCAAATCATGCAGATCTTCCTTAGAAAGTATGTAGAGCACCTGAATTGTGAATGAGTTTGTACTTATCCATAGTGGGTTTTTTTTTAAATCAAATTGAATGATATTTGGTGGAAACCAGTTCAAAGTAAAGTGACCCAAAGATGAAAAATGACTGTAGCTGGTACTGTACATTGAGAAAGTTTGATCATAAAGTTACTGATCCACTCCCCCCATGTCAAAGACTTGGATTTAGGAGGCAGGCATTGTCAAGGATTTACTTCCGGCTTTATGCAACATCACATAAAGCCGGAAATTTAATACGGCAATGGTAGCATCTTATCTGAACTAATTTAAATATGTACCACCTTAAAACCGTCATCTCATGTGCCCCTACCCCTTGCTTTGGCTTTGTTTACAAACCTTAAGCTAGCTACTAGTAGCTAGCTCAAGCAGAAGGTATGACCAAAGGTACTGCTAACCTTTCATCTGTGGTATGACTGTTAGCTACAGTAGCAAGCTACTTACCAGCATGCCGGCAAAAGCACACTGTGTCGTAACTAGTGTAAAATGAGTGTAAAATGAACCTTACTGTAACATTAACCTTAAACTATTTCCCAAAGAGTGAAGACATCCAACAGCAGTGGTTGCTTTTCATTTCTTAGCTAGCTTACGAGATGACTGAAAATTACGGTCATGGCACGCGTGTGCAGTGCACATTTCGAGTGAAGTTGCTTTATCAATTTGGGGAGAACATTCGATGGGTCTTGCCAGGAAGCTAATCCTGAAGACGGATGCATCATTGACAGTGGATCTGGAAAGCACGGACCATAATGTAAGTATCAGAGTTTGATGAGTGTGACACAGTAGCCAACATTTTGGGTGGGATCACGTTAGATAATGCAACTGTGGCTGTGACTGCTTTGACTTGTGAACTGTATATTTTCTGTAACAAACCTGATAGTCACCATATGGTTTTTGTTCCTTCATCCCTAATACTCCAACATTGAGTCTTAGAGCTGCCAGCACACAGCTGACACAAAAGAATGTTGTCCACAAAAGGGGTTGTGTGTGTGTGTGTGTGTGTGTGTGTGTGTGTGTGTGTCTGTGTACTATTTGTAATTTACCACTGAAAATCATATTTTGCCATTCCATTGTGTTTAAATTATTTTTTTTTAATTACAGTTGATGTAGCTTGTGTCATTGGGACTAATCATGATGATGAGGGGGAATATTATTTCACTTTCCATCTCCTTTTGTCTTTCCAATTTCATCAAGCTGTAATGATAGACATTTTGGAAAAATCAACATCTCTCTGTCTGCACAGCTTCCCAGGCAACTGCAGCAGGAATGATGTGATACAAAATCATCTTTCCCAAGGCAAAGAAGGGGGGAAATGCTGTGAAGCCTGTGAAGACAGACCCAATATACTGTAAGTCATAGTTATTCATTTCAATTCTGCATCAATTGAGCATTTCAGGCACAAAAAAAGTCAAATTAGAAACATTGAAAAGTTTCACAAAAAAGTACAGAACCAAATATTGCATATTTAAAATTGAATACATCAAAAACTCCAGGAAACACATTGTAGAATGACTAGATCACTACTGAATTGAATTGAAGCATCATCTCAGAACAGTAAGTAAAAGGAATTAAATTCACTTCCCACTTAACTAACATTTCCCCTTTCAAAAATATTACAGGCTATGTTGACAGGCTCCTGCTGGATCTCCTCTTCAACAAGATCACCCTTGATAAAAGCACAACAACACACTCTCGCTCGTGATACAGCCCGGGATCGAACCAGGGTCTGTAATGACGCCTCTAGCACTGCAATGCAGTGCCTTAGACCACTGCGCCACTCTGGATTTTCTTTGTTTAGTTTTTTTATTCAAGCATTCAGACGGGAGATGAGTGTTACAAATGGTATAAATAAATGGGTCCTGGGACACTGTATTGCGGCAGGGTGACTATATTAGGCTTATGGCTGAAGTTTTGTATTTTTATGTCAAATTATTTCTCACCTTTATTTCTCATGATTGTTCATGTTGCTCAATATTTTGGCCATGCTGGCCTATCGTAAAATATTTAAATAAATGTCTGATCAATATACTCAATTACGAACATATTGTCATTTCTAATGCTAATTGTCCGGTACACTTATTGTATGCTGTTTTCGTGTACATTCCCTTATATCTAAGCTTCTAAGGTGATTCAGGCTTTACAACATCTTGTGAAGAAGTGCATCAGTTAACTGTATTCTGTAATTAGTTACAAAATAATCAAAATGTTTGTCTGATATCCAACAGTCCATGAACAGCTCTGTTTACCGAGAGCATTTTGCAGATAAAATGGGTTGAGGCATGCTATTTAGGCTCAGAATGACATGTGGCCCGTTATTCACCTTCTTACCTGGCAATGACCACAAGGGCATTTCAAAGAGCTCAGTTAAGGTGAGCTCATAAATATAAGCTCCCCGCCAATTCAGCCTGTTCTTTCAGGCTTCCTGATAGTTAGAGATGAGAGAAAAGGTCAAATGTATTTTAATAGCGTAAAAATATTATGGGTGATGTTTTGGTCATTCTAAGGCTATTTTTACTTGGGAAATAGGATGACTGTGTGGGACCTTTAAGTTGTTTACAGCAGCCATGTGGGAACGTGCTTGGTGACAGGCCAAGTTCTTAGGCCTTCCCTCGCCACTACACACACACGCGTGCACCACATACAAACACACACACAGGAACATACTGTACACAGGCAGGCGCAACCTCACACACACATTCTCTTTCTCTATAAGTCCAGGATATTATTATGAATTTGCATAGCATGTATTCCTATCTGGGATGAGGTCGCTGGTCACCGAGCAAGGTCGGACAGCAGGAGATTCCTCCAATCGCTCCATGGAACGTTAAATTAGACAGCAGAAGCATGGAACTCTAGGAACATTCTGGGGTTGTATTCCGTTGATCGTCAGGGCTCTTCGGAGAGGGAGGAGAGGGATGTGAGAATTTGGATGACTCTGGACTTTGTTTATTTAAGACCAATCAACAGAAAACCAAGGGTTCATTTTTGCAAACTCTTGAAAAACGTTTTGTCTCAAAATCTTCATCAGCCAATTAAAATCATCTACGTAGTTGCAAGTGATATAACGCTACAAGTAAGCTTTTCCCATGAGATAACCTGACACACTTAGCCCTATGCTAACAAGACCAGCTGGCCATGATTATTTCCTATAACAAATTCCACATCAGTCAATCTTAGACTATATATCCACGATTCAATGTCATTAAAAAAAAGTCAACTTGGCCACCAGAGGGATATCTTAAACCTCCAAATTCAAAGTATAATTTTTGTTGTAACAAGTCAAATGTCCCAATGTTGCATGATGCATCCTTGACTACGCTACTACTAACATTAGACAATATTCAAAAGGCGCGTTGTTGCACATATGACAAAAAAAGTGTAATACACTGTTTATTAAGGGACAATACAATACAGCGCATCATGCTACTTAACAGTACAACCTTATCCCACCTTACCGCTTACTTTAATCTGAACTGCAAGAGGTGTGAATCCAAGCATAACTGTGGCCCGTTTCAGGAAGCTAGGTGTATGTCGCATGCCACTACTTCACAGGAGAGGCATTTGAAAATACTAATACAATTGTTCAATTACAAGTCTAGTTGGTTTGACCACGGAAAAAGCAAGGAACCTTCCCGCCATGATTGGCTGAGATAATGGCTGGGCTGGACATGCTGAGAGATGAGTTCGGATTGGTCTGTCATGTGGCATGCATCTGTCTATAACTTGAGCTGCTCAGTATGTGTAGATAATCCTTACAACCATGGCTTTTTTAAAAGATAACTTTAGCCATGGAGGACTGCAAAAGTTTTGCTACTGCTCTCAACAACATTGCTGCCCTGAATCTAGCAGGTGCTATCGACAAAGACCAGTGGGAAAAAGTTGTGATGGATTACTTTCTGCACACAGTCAGTGTGAAAACAAACAAGCTGTACAAACAAAACAGAAATGACACAGGACGTCTTAGTTAAACGGGTTCCAGTCTGCTCTGAAGCGTTCATCCAGCTATATGGGTAAGAGTCTAGCTATATTTCCAGATATTATAAGTTTATAATTTTGTCAGAAATGAATGTATGGTGGTTAGCTATAACAATCTGTTTGTGATGCTAGCTAGTGCTGTATGGGTTGGGATTGTGGTTAATTGTTTAGCTAGCTAGCTACATGTCTAATGAAAAGACTCCACTTCACCAGATGATTACATGACCCATCAAGTTAGCCAGGTGTGTCTGGGGGTGATTATGGCCGTCTATTGTATTTCATGAACATGTGTACATGTCTAGACAATAGTGACCCATCCACTTAGCTAGATGTGTCTGGGGTGGGTGGTTATAGCATTTCTTTCACATGACTCATCAATTTAGACGTGTGTCTGGGTAAGCGTCATCTAATTAAATATTTTTGTCTGGATACTTTCTATTTTTGATATTGCTACTATGCAAGTAACCATTTGTCTGTACCGTTTACACCTTCTGTATCCTGTGCATGTGACAAATACATTTGGATTTGATTTGATATAGTGTGTGTTTACCAGAGAAGGTAATGTGAAGAACAACATGACCTGCACCACATTCAGATTAGGGTATAGGCAAAGGACTAGATAGTGTATTTTTACCTGGAGTTTTTCTTTTGTAGGCTACTACTTTCACCACTTTTAGTCTTGAACTCTTGTTTACTACACTACCTTATTCACTCTGTTTAGCACATGGCCTCACGTGAATCCTTAAAGAGATGGGTGGGGCTAAGGCTTAAGAGGGTGTGAACAATGCTGGATAGGTGTAGACAAAGAAGAGCTCTCCACTAGGTGTACCAAAACATTCAAAGGCAATTTTCTCAAAAGTGGCGTTACAAGTTTATCAACTTTCAAAGCAGAATTACTTTCCCATTATTCCTCGACTGCAGTGTATGATGTGTAATTTTGTAGCTTTAAATATCTACTTTTATCCAATGTAAAAAAAACTAATGTTGCAACATAAGACCGAATAGAGGTGGTCACATATTGTTGACATACCCACACAATTGTTTTTAAATATCCAGTATATTATGACAATCCCATAGGCTTTTCCTCACCCATGCTTCCTCTATTCTTCCTATCCCATAGTTTGAAAATGGAGGGTAAAGGATGGGTTGTCGTTCAAAAAAGAAAATAAGCTCCTGATCCTAATAAGCTCCTACTTATTTTCTGAGCCCTGCTTAAATGTCTTGCTCATTGGCTCAATGTCTAAGCCCCAGTAATAGGAGCCTGATAGGAGCAGACAGACAGACACGCACGCACACACCACACTCACACACACATCCTCTCCCTCCCAGCCCTGCTCCCACAGCCTTCTTCAGCCTCGGTCAACCCACTGTGGGGGATTTCCTGTGAGCCGCTCATTTCACCTAACCGTCCCCCCCAACGCATACAATATCTGTCCAATGTTATGTCTGAGTACATTCAGGCGGATAACATATAACAAAGCAAACACTATCATGTAGGAACTATTTTCCTTTATTTGCAATCAGTGAAAGCCTTACCATGTTGATTTAAATTAGTTGATAGACTCTACGTTAGCATTCCAGAACACGTCAATACACTCTAGCAGCTGTTATACGCTGACTGCACTGACTGCTTTCTAATTTTACAGAATAAAATATTGACTTTTCACTACGTTCAGACCACATAATAGGGCAACAATATATGATTATACAGATATACTAATCACAATATTTCACATTGTTCGTCTGCATAATTGAAATCTAACATTCATTTTGCATAAGACAAAGTCTACTTGATCAATAGTTACGTTGCGCTCTTATTAAAGGGATACTTCGGGATTTTGGCAATGAGGCCCTTTATATACCTCCTCAGCATTTTTATGACACTGTGTGCAGTTTGAAGGAAGTTGCTAACTAGTGCTAGCGCAATTGCTAACTAGCGTTAATGCTATTACTTCCAGTCATTGCGCTAAAGCTAGTTAGCATTGGCTTGCGAAACTACATCTAACTTCCTTCATACTGGACACAGAGACAAAAAAATGGTATCCATTACTTCCCCTGACTCTGAGGAAGTAGTTAAATGGCCTCAATTTAAAAATCCCGAAGTATCTCTTTAACCAAGTGGGAATTTACAACATACAACTTGGACAAATCTACTTGAACTTCTCTCCAACTGGTAATTACTAGTGGGAACGTCGTACAAAGATTGTGGGTAAATGAAGATGGTTCACTCAGGCTGTTTACCATTGAAAAAAAATGTCAGTTCCAGTCTACTTAACGGGGTGGGCCTCCCATAGACACCAATGCAATAGCAGCTGGGTCTGGTCTACTTAGTTCATTGACTTTCATTGAACCAGAAAAAAACAGCGAGTGGAGTGTCTGGCTTCCTCTTCCGTTTCTGACTCATCTATCATCCTGAGCGTTTGACTAGTATCCGGAAGGTTGCAAGTTCAAATCCCCAAGCTGACAAGGTACAAATCTGTCATTCTGCCCCTGAACAAGCAGTTAACCCACTGTTCCTAGGCTGTAATTGAAAATAAGAATTTGTTCTTAACTGACTTGCCTAGTTAAACAAAGGTAAAATTAAAACAATTGTTGATCTCTGATGTCACCTACCAAGGAAATGACCTTGATAACAGAATTTTTGGCAGTTAAATGCAACAACAAATCTCTTAAACTGAGTTTAAATTGGTTTTACTAGAAAAACATTTGCCTAAAGCATGGCTGTAGCTAGATACTGTCTACCTACCTAGGTAAATTTGTACGGTCTGGTCACTGTGAAAACATTGAGGTTTGTGCCTTATTTATATTAGGCTAAATATTGTTCTAAATGTAATCTCTGTGCCTGTGCACATGTATGCATATTCAATTAGCCTATACTAATGTTGACGTTATGCTGGCACAGTTCAACTGTAGTTCAAACTGTACAATAGAGTATAATTTAGTATATGTTTTGTCTTAGAGCCAATACCATGTGGAGCCTGAGGTTCTTCCTGCAGTGGATTCTAGTTGGAAAGAAACATAATTCCTTTGCCTGCATGCGTCATTGAAGCAGAACTGTATCCTGTGAACTGTATCCCTCTCGATGAATTGGACCTTATGCTGGAACAAGCAGCAGGCCTAGATGACTCAAGAGGAGCTGCATGGCAGTTTGATCATGACAACACCCCTCCCATAATTTGCTGATCAACAGATGTCTATACTTTACATCTCAGACACACACAATGTATTCCCTGAACTTTAATACACGGATCACACTATTTTCTTACTCTATGTTTCTTTGTGAATGGCAATTTCATCATGACCACTTCTCTCATCGTCTGCTGATCACTAGTTCTCTGCACTTTACTACTCCTGAGACACACTGAACTGTACTATATTGTTCATACTGTATTTGTTTTGTATGTTATTTTTACCACATAACATTCTTGTTGAATATGTAGTTCTGGTTTTGAATCAACATTAAATAGTTTACACTCCCCTGTATGTTAGAATGACAAATAAACATTATTTGAATATATCTGAATTTCTAACATCTGTTTGATGCTACAGAGCCCTGTACAGCATACATGCATATCTTCTGTGGGTACATAAAGGGAGACAAATGTAGAAGTTTGATAGAAAATATCCCTATATATTTTAAGGTGGTTCTGCATTGGTCTTATGTTCAGCCACACTGTCCTTCGGTAGACTGGCAATGGTGTTTGGTATGGTGGGCAGGGGAAGCTGAGACTCTTTGTGCTTGTGGCGAATGGTCTTGTCCTGTCTGTGGTGTACCAGCCAGCTGGATAAGACTCTGAAGGAAGTGGTGATTGCAGGGCTCGTAGACCTTCTTAACCACCAACTTCCTTAACCTCTTGCAGAAGATTTGCTGATGGAAAGACATGGTTCTGGTGTTACAATTTTACACTCAGTTGGGGAAAGGGCATAGTGAAACACTCTTTTGTTGGTGAAGGCATCAACCAGTCAACAAAGTTAATTGGGGGAATGCAGAAGGTGTGGAATGTCTTAAGAGGACAATTCTTACACAGTATGTATTGGTGTGTTTGGGAAATTGAGGAGAAATGGCACCTCAATCACTATCATACAATACAATACATTTCCTGTCTTTAAGCACAAACCTGCACAACCAAAACTCCCTTCATCATCTCAAAGACCTGTCTGTAAACCTCACCCAGCTCATTGACTTTGAAAGATCATTCTTGTCAATAGTAACCCTTGGCGGGAGATTTCTGTACACGTCTTTGTATTACACTACTGTTCAAAAGTTTGGGGTCACTTAGAAATGTCCTTGTTTTTGAAAAAAAAGCACATTTTGTCCATTAAAATAACATCAAATTGATCAGAAATACAGTGTAGACATTGTCAATGTTGTAAATGACCAATAAATAGTACCTGTAAACACCAGTCTCAATGTCAACCGTGAAGAGGCGTCTCCGGGATGCTGGGCTTCTAGGCAGAGTTCTTCTGTCCAGTGTCTGTTTTATTTTGCCCATCTTAATCTTTAATTTGTATTGGCCAGTCTGAGATATGGCTTCTTCTTTGCAACTCTGCCTAGAAGGCCAGCATCCCATAGTCGCCTCTTCACTGTTGACATTGAGACTGGTGTTTTGCAGGTACTATTTAAAGAAGCTGTGACTTGTGAGGCGTCTGTTTCTCAAACTAGACACTAATGTACTTGTCCTCTTGCTCAGTTGTGCACCGGGGCCTCCCAGTCTTCTTTCTATTCTGGTTAGAGCCACTTTGAGCTGTTCTGTGAAAGGAGTTGTACACAGCGTTGTACGAGATCTTCAGTACATTGGCAATTTTTCGTATGGAATAGTCTTCATTTCTCAGAACAAGAATAGACTGACGAGTTTCAGAAGAAAGTGCTTTGCTTCTGGCCATCTTGAGCCTGTAATCCAACTCACAAATGCTGATGCTCCAGATACTCAAATAGTCTAAAGAAGGCCAGTTTTATTGTTTCTTTAAACAGCACACCAGTTTTCAGCTATGCTAACATCATTGCAAAAAAGGTTTTCTAATGATCAAATAGCCTTTTAAAAGAATAACCTTGGATTAACCAACACAACATGCCATTGGAACACAGGAGTGATGGTTGCGGACAATGGGCCTCTGTACGCCTATGTAGATATTCCATTAAATAAATCAGCCGTTTCCAGCTACAATAGTCATTTACAACATTAACAATGTTGACACTGTATTTCTGATCAATTTGATGTTATTTTAATGGACAATAAATGTGATTTTCTTTCAAAATCAAGGACATTTCTAAGTGATTCGGTAGTGTATGTTTTGAGACTGCAGAGAGAAGAATTAGGTGGTTGTGTCAAAACTGTTGTAGTCTTGATGTTATACCTTTCAGTGTCCCTTGCTGGTTTCTGACCCACAACTACAAGGTGTGTCCGCTCGCTCATGCTTGTGTATTTTTACGTGGAGAAAATGTAAAAAGAGAAAAAGGGGTAGACTAGGTCTGGAAAGCACATTGTGGTCCACAGGCTACCTCTAACCACTTGTAACCTCATAACACAGACACAAACCCGTACAAACACTAGCCAATTCATGTTAATACTATGCTTACTGTAAATAGAGCTTGCAAATATTTTTGCCAATTTACCTTCACCTTGTGCAGAGCTAGGGGTTGGAAGCACATGCTGGTGGAATCAGATTCTGTACCACCTACAACAAAACACACAATTTTAACCAATTGATCTTTATTTGACTGGCCATCTTAGCACACCTAACATGGAAATTTCAATGTTGTCACCATGCTTTTAGCTAGCTAGCATCACTAAATTGTCAGTAAGATTGCTAGCCAGCTGATAACTAACCAACCATAGATGATTTATATACATTCATTATTGCTACCAACACACAGACTGAGTTAGCTGTATCGGCAAATATATGTTTCAGTAATGGTGTGATTTTCAGACAAGAGTCGAATAGATGGCTACCACATTGAGCTACTCTTATTTGCTAATGTTAGCTAGCTTACGTTAGCTAACATTTGTCAAAGATAGAACAAACAAATATGTTTGCTATGCTGAAGGTAGCTACCAGACTATAAGTGACCATGACATAGGCGAAATTGATTGACAGTCTGTATCCCAAAGACTTTCAGAGTTCCACTCAGGACTGTAAGCTAGCTAACTTAGTCCAGCTAGGCTAGCAAGCTAGCTAACGTTAGGTTATCTCTAATAGCAAATCTTCTGTTTTATTGTGAAAAAAAAAATGTATGGTATCTCTTCTCAGCTGGCATCAAAATGGATTCTCCATCAGTTCAGCCTGAAAATCCCTCTAGTAATCTTTGGTCACATCGGGGTAAATCTCTGGTATGTAGAACAGTGAAAGATAACTCCTTTTTGCACTTGTTTGAAATTAACACAGCCAGGCAAAGAACAGCACACAGGCATGATGAGAAACATTAAAAGAAATGTAAAAAATAAAAAATCCCTAGAGAAGTTCTGAGATTACTGTGTGTTGTTCAGCCGAAGTAAACGATGCCATCTAAATCCAAGTTTGTGGGCACGCCTCATCTACCTAGCAGGGCGGTATCTGCATTTACTATCAATGCTGAACTTTGTGGTTTATTATGAGCATACAAATACACAGGCAGTCTGTTCTCGCTCTGCGCTCGTTCTAGCTTGTAGTGTGGATAATTGTTATGTTTATGACAAAAATGTAACATTGTTAATATTGTCATGACCATATGCAGTGGCAGGGGGAAATGTCATGTCTCATCATGGTACTGTCTTTGATGACCATAAAAAGTTTCAAGTTGATAGGCCATTGTGAAGTGGATTTACAACTCGGCCATTATAACTGGAGCATCTCTTAACTAATCCCTTAAATGTTCAAAAACGGTAAATTAAGAGCTGTACTATGGGCCTACATACCAAATGTTGCGTTATCTGTAGTTATGTTTCATGATAATAGGTTTTTCAAAGGTTTTCCAAAAGGAAAATCTATCCTGGCAGACCATATGGTTCATTGATGCATATGTGTTCAGCATAAAGTAAGAAAGACACCTACTTACAAAGTCTAGGTCAAATGGGGCGGCAGATATGAGGGTTTAAGTGAGACTGCTATAACAGCGCCACCTATAGGCCAATCTCTGTCATTCTTTTTGACCAAGTTACTCATGGCCTCTAGTTTCTGTGTGCCAAATTAGAAGAAAAGTGACCAACCTATGCTTCAGTTATTTGGCTTCGCTGTGAACCCCTAATAAATTCAACAGTCGGACAATGGATGAAGACACTCCAAGTATTTAATTTTTTAAAAATCATTCAGATATTGACTGAATTGTAGCACATATGATTGTACTGGCAAGGACAAATAGTGAATTGAGTTCAGGCATTTGTGGAAATTCAGCTATTCAATTTATTGTACATTTTTACTTTTTTTTCTTATATGAAAATGTTCTTAATATATCAGGTATTTTTTGTATACATTAATGAAATAAAGAAAATAAGTAAATAATATGTGCTGGTGTCACGTTCTGACCTTAGTTCCTTTGTTTTTGTCTTAGTATGGTCAGGGGTGGGCAGTCTGTTTGTTTTTCTATGTTTGTTTTGAGTTCGGCCTAGTATGGTTCTCAATCAGAGGCAGCTGTCAATTGTTGTCCCTGATTGAGAATCATACTTAGGTAGCCTGGGTTTTACTTTGGGTTTGTGGGTGTTTGTTTCCGTGTGAGTGTTTGGGCCACATGGTACTGTTTCGTTTTGTTCACATCGTTTATTGTTTTGTTCCAGTGTTCAGTTTGTTTATTAAAAAGACATGAAAACTTACCACGCTGCACCTTGGTCCTCCTCTCTATCTCCAGACGACATCCGTTACAGCTGGGTGTATTTGCATACATTAAAACATTAATCTAATAAGGGTAGAACAGGGCTACAACTCTGCGCTCTCTCTAGGCCTATCTGCGCTCAACTGCGGTGTCTAGACTGCATCATTAATTATTCATTACTGTTGTCATGTTCACTTGCATAATTCAACAAGTGTGTCAAGCGAAGTATAACCATGTGATTTCATATCAAAATCCTTGTCTCTAGATTACACCTATCTGTACATATCGTTTGTGAGATTAGACATATCACCGCAATCCAAGTGTTCATTTTCAGGAAGTTGCGTTCACTTCAGCGAATCTAATTTGTACATTTATCAACTATATTAAATCAGACTTTTTTTCAATTGTACACAAAAAAAAATCAACACCCGTCAAAGGAAAGTTATTTAATCTCTTTCTTGTGATGAAACTGTCGAGACGGTGCGTTAAATCCCTGACACAGCATTGGTGTTTTTATAGATGGCAATGGAAAGCCAATGTATTCCACTGTTTGCCAGGCCATTACAAACGTTTCAGCGGTCGTTACGTTAACAGGAAAAAACGAATGGCACAAGCAGGGGTTGGAATATAAATAATTTTCCAATCGTTTCTTTCTGAACGGAAACATTTTTTTATTTCCATTCCACTGTTCCAAACAGCTAAATAATTATCTGAACCGTTTCGAACCCCCCAAAAACGAATGGTTTATATCGTTCCTTTCCGTTCATTTTTAAACCTCTGAAATTAAAGTTGTTGTTAACACATAGTTTGACATTAAATTACTTCACCAGTATCCGTGTGGATAGAGAAGCTTGCTTTGGAGTGGGTGAGCGATTTCATCTGTATAGGAAAGTCATTAAGAGCACATTGTATTTTACCGTAACAGCATGGTTTAATCATTATGAAAGAAACAAACTGTGCTGCCAGTCAAAACAAATCAAATTGTATTGGTCGCATTCACATGTTTAGCAGATGTTATTGTGGGTGTAGCGAAATGATTGTGTTCCTAGCTCCAACAGTGCAGTAATATCTAACAAAGCGCAGCAATAAACACAAATCTAAAAGTAAAATAAGGTAATTCTAGGACAGGCAATGTCGGAGTCCGGAGTATAAATATATTTATATATATATATACGAACAAAAATATAAACGCAACATGCAGCAATTTCATTGATTTTACTGAGTTACAGTTCATGTGAAGAAATCAGTCAATTTAAATAAATTCATTAGGACTTAATCTATGGATTACACATGACTGGGAATACAGATATGCATCTGTTGGTCACAGATACCTTTAAAAAATGGGCCTCGGGATATTGTCACGTTATGTTTGCGCATTCAAATTGCGATCGATAAAATGCATTTGTGTATGTATGTCTGTAGTTTTTGCATGCCTTTACCATAACCCCACCGGCACCATGGGGCAACATTGACATCAGCACACCGCTTGTCCACTCGACGCCAAACACGTGGTCTGCGGTTGTGAGGCAGGTTGAACATACTGCCAAATTCTCAAAAAAGTCATTGGAGGTTATGTTAGAGAAGTAAACATTGAAATATCTGTCAAAAGCTCTGGTGGATTGCACGCTCCCTCAAAACTCTGTCCAATTGCATGCTCCCTCAAAACTTGAGACATCTGTGACATTGTGTTGTGTGACAAAACTGCACATTATAGAGTGGCTTTTTATTGTCCACAACACAAGGTGCACCTATGTGATGATTGCTGTTTAATCAGATGCTTGATATTCCACACCTCTCAGGTGGATGGATTATCTTGGCAAAGGACATGTAAAGTAATTTGTGCACATCGTTTGAGAGAAATAAGCTTCTTGTGCATATGGAGAATTTCTGAATATTTTGTTTCAGCTCATGAAACATGGGACCAACACTTTACATGTTGCGTTTATATTTTTTGTTCAGTACATATATATGTGACGGGCTGTATAAACATTATGTGGATAGAATATATAGTCACAGTGTAGTGCGTGAGATGCAACTGAAATTTTGCGGGTGAGGAGAGAGGATGGAGGAAGCTTGCCTTGAAGCCCTGGGCATCTTGATATGACATGAATTATCAGAATTATGCCCACAGAATTAAACCTACGGAGGAGCGGCTTCTATTGAGGAACTTTGAAAGTCTTTGAACTTGAGAGTTGGTTTAACTTTGGACCAGAGCAAATGTCAAGTATTTTCCTGTATTTGGCTCCATTCATTGTTCCCTCTATCCTGCCACCACCATCCTTCATGGTAGGGATGGTGTTAGATGGGTGATGAGTCAGGCCAAAGAGTTACGTTTTTGTCTCAGCAGACCACAGATTATTTTGCCTTATCCTCTCAGTCTTTTTCTCAAGAGTGGCTTTTGTCTGACCACTCTCCCATAAAGCCCATATTGGTGAAGTGCTGTAGAGACTGTTGTCCTCTGGCAGGTTCTTCCACCTCAGCCAATTAACTCTTTAGCTCTGTACAATATTTTCACACTATCTTTTAAAAAATCTGCAAGCTCTGTTAAATTGGTTGTTGATCATTGCTCGACAGTCATTTTCAAGTCTTGCCATAGATTCAAGCCAATTTAAGTCAGAACTGTAACTAGGTACTCAGGAACATTCAATGTTGTCTTGGTAAGCAACTCCAGTGTATATTTGGCCTTGTGTTTTAAGTCATTTTCCTGCTGAAAGGTGAAATTGTCTTCCAGTGTCTGTTTGAAAGCAGACTGAACCAGGTTTTCCTCGTGCTTAGCTCGATTCCATTTATTTTTATACAAAGACAACTCCCTAGTCCTTGCTGATGACAAGCATACCCATAACATGATGCAGCCACCAACATGCTTGAAAATATGAAGAGTGGTACTCAGTGATGTGTTGTGTTGGATTTGCCCCAAACATAACGCTCTGTGTTCTGGACATAAAGTTAATTTCTTTGCAACATTTTTTGCAGCTTTACTTTAGTGCCTTATTGAAAACAGGATGAATGTTTTGGAATATTTTTTAAAATTCTATACAGACTTCCTTTTTTCACTATTTTTCCACCTTTTTTCACTAATTTAGGTTAGTATTGTGGAGTAACTACAATGTTGTTGATGCATCCTCAAGTTTTCTCCTATCACAGCCATTAAATTCTGTTTTAAAGTCACCATTGGTCTTATGGTGAAATCCCTGAGCGGTTTCCTTCCTCTCCGGCAACTGAGTTAAGAAGGATGCCTGTATCTTTGTAGTGACTGGGTGTATTGATACACTATCCAAAGTGTAATTAATATCTTCACCATGCTCAAGGGTACATTCAATGTCTACTTTTTATTTTACCCATCTACCAAAAGGTGCCCTTCTTTGCGAAGCATTAGAAAACCTCCCTGGTCTTTGTGGTTTAATCTTTGTTTGAAATTCACTGCTCGATTGAGTGACCTTACAGATAATTGTATGTATGTGTGGGATACAGTCATTCAAAAATCATGTTAAACACTTTTATTCCATGCAACTTATGTGACTTGTTAAGCAAATGTTTACTACTGAACATACTTAGGCCTGCCATAACAAATACTTATTGACTCAAGACATTTCAGCTTTTCATTTTTTTATTAATTTGTACACATTTCTAAAAACATAATTCCATATTGGCATTGTGGGGTATTGTGTGTAGGCCAGTGATGCAATAATACATTTAAAGAATCAGGCTGTAACACAACAAAATGTGGAAAAAGTCAAGCAGTGTGAATACTTTCTGAAGGCACTGTATATATTACCACTAGTTTATTACTGTAAGTATTTATATATCCCTGCTACCAGTCACTTTTCATCCCTGTTTACATGTACTGTATATCTGCCTATCATGCCAACACTGTCACGATGGCACCCACCCACCCACACAACAAATCCACCCATTACTTACGCTGCTGTCGTACTGTTTATTATTATTATTATTAATCCTGCTACCAGTCACTTTCTCCTAATCCCCGCCTACAGGTACAGTATCTACCTCAAATACTCCAGCATTCTTTTTAGAACTTACCAATAGCCAAGTGATTTTAATCTTGTTTATAGACTACGTTTTGCATGTCCATGTCTAGACTGCAATTTACAGTAGGCCTAGCCCCTATATTAGTAGGAATGCTGTAGCTTATGTTTAACAATGTATTTCCATATTGAAGCAATGCAATTGTAACATTGTGGACTGTAAAAAATAATCTAAATATTGGGCAGGTTATTTAACCAACTTGGCTATAATGGACTAACATTCAAATTAGAGTTGATGACAATGCAATACATAAAAGACTAAATACTCAACTTGAAGAAACCACATTTTTAGCCATGGAGCATGTTCTGATTGGTCAGTGAGGAGCCAAGCCATGACACACCCACTACTTGTTTATTCATCAAAACCCAGTCACTGCCAGCTACTGCACCCATCATTTGGTTGTGAAAATATCAAAAATATAACGCTACCATCAGCACTATGATTTACCTTTGCGTTAGGTTTGTTAAAATCGAGCACAGTATGTAAAAAATGTCACCTCTCAATCGCTCTAATACACAACAATACATGTCTTTAAACACAATCCTGCACAACCTAAACCTCCCTCATCCTCATCTCAAATACCTGTCTGTAAACCTCCCTCAGCTCATTGACCGATCAGTAGCCGTTAGCAGTGGGACTTTTCTAGACATGTCTTTGTATTGTGTTTTGAGAATCTGCAGAGAAGAAGAATGAGATGGTTGTGTCGTTACTGTTGTAGTCTTGATGCCATACCTTTCAGTATCCCTTTCCGGTTTTTGTCCCACAATGTTGTTGTGCTCCATAATGGCAAGTTGTGTCCACTCCCTCATGCGTGTGTACCTAAAATACAACCGCTTTAGGGTATATTTCAGCAGGGCACTGTGGAAGGACTCCAGGTAAACCAAGTTTTACAAAGAGAAAAGGGGGTAGACTAAATTGATGACATGGTCTGGAAGGTACTCTATGGTTCACAGGCTCTCTCTAACCACCTGTAACCACATATCACAAACCCATACACACACTACCCAATTCATGTAAAATTGAGCTCTCTTAGCTGTCAGGTCATACATATTTTTGCCAACTTACCTTCACCTTGTGCAGAGCTAGGGGTTGGAAGCACATTCTGATGGAATAAGATTCTGTATGACCTACAACAAAATACACAACAATATACAATTTAACCAATTGATCTCTATTAGACTGGCTAGCTTAGCACACCTAAGATGGACATTTCAATATTGCCAGCTTGCTGTTAACAAGATTGCTAGCCAACTGAGAACCAACTAACCAATCATAGACGATTTAAACAAATTCCTCATTGCTACCAACACACAAACAGAGAGTGTGTTAGCTTTCTCGGCCATTCTATTTTTAGTAGCAGTGTTTTCAAGGTAAGAGTGGAATAGATGACTACCAGATTGCGCTACTCTTATTTGATAACATTAGCTAGCTTAACGTTAGAATGAACAAACATTTTTGTTTTACTCTGCTGAAGTTAGCATTGGCGAAATTGATTGACAGTGTGCATCCAAAAGACCGCTATATGATTTTGTTGACGTCTTTCAGAGTTCAATACAGGACTGTATCTAGTTGGTCCAGCTAGGCTAGCTAACGTTAGGTTACTTCTAATAGAAAATCTTTCATTTTGTTATGAAAGAAAAAAATAGATGGTTTCGCATCACTTCTCAGCTGGCGTCGAAATGGATTCCTCATCAATTCAGATTAAAAATCCCTTTGATCATCTTTAGTCACTGTAAACATAATTCTTGATAGCAGCAAGCAGGTTAGCTTTTTTAGTCATGAATCTTGTTCTGGACGCCGCTCTGCATAGTGGTCACTAGTTAGCACAGCCACAAAGACAAAACATCAGATTTTTAACATAACCACCATAACGCCTAACCTTAAATTAAGACCAAAAAGCTAATTGTTTTTTAAATGAATTTGTACAATATAGCCAATTTTGAATTAGTTGCTGCCTTATTTAGGGGGGACTCATTCAGTTCTACGGGCAGCATCATGGGAAATATCAGCTCGGTAGAATGGTGAATGATAACTCCTTTTGCACTTGTTTGTAATTAGCACAGCCAGGCACAGAACATCACACGGGCATGATGACAAACGTTAATGAAAAACAAATGTAAAAAAAAATATATTGCCTAGAGAAATTCTGAGATTTCTGTGTGTTGTTCGTTTGAAGTAAACAATGCCATATAAATCTAAGTTTGTGGGTACACCCCATCTACCTAGTGGGGCGGTTTCTAGATTCGCTATGAATGCCAGACTTTGTGGTTCACTATGAGCACGTGAATACACAGAAAGTCAAAACTTCCTGATTCTACCAGTTAAATTAAAATGCACTCTTTCCAACTTGTGGTTTGGGTCATTTTTATGTATGACAAAAATGCAATGTTGTTAATATAGTAATGACTATGTGCAGTGGCAGAGCCAGGGTGAATTTTCCTTTAAAGCTAAAGATCACAAATTCCTGAAACCTGGATTCATCAATTACAAATATTTAATTTTCTATGCATTCCAACACCTAGCTGGACAGCAAGATTAGCATGGATTCTCAAACAATCTTATTATATAAGCTAATGAGTGCAGCTGGTTTGTGCACTCACTCCGGTTAGCGTCAAGCATCGCAGGTGAGAGGGAATCTCATAGGCTAATGAGGTGAGAGTGGACACTAGGAGCTACGCCTTAGGAATGAAAACACTGAGTTGAAAATCACAGACAAGAAGTATGGAATAAGTGGGCTGTGTATTTGTGTGTGTGTGTGTTCATATGTGTGCGTATGCCTGTGTGTGTGTGCACTCGCATACATGCTTGTCTGTATTGTGTGTGTGTGTGTTGGGTTTACACAGTGGCTGTGTGTATTGGTCCAGGCACTGACCCATGGTCATGGCCCCCAGGGGCCTCTCTCTGTGTGTAGGGCCCAGTCCTGAGGGAGAGGCAGACAGGCACACAGCTGTGTTGGCCCGGGCAAATGCCAGCTTTACGGCCCCTCTGAGGCTCTGTGCAGGAAGCAAAGCTTCCCAGTACACACTGGTCCCCCTCTCAGTCCCAGTACACTGCTCCTTTCATTTGGCACAAAATCTTTAGCTCAGGCCAAGGTGGCACAGGTAGAGAGGGCTGGAGAGAAAGAGAGGAAGAGATAGACCAGCCACCAGCAATTCTCTCTGTGTGGCAAGGAAGACATGGCTGCAGTGTTTACAGTGAGGCTTAAGTCGCAGGTGGCACAATTGAATTTGCAATTAAGGTAATGTGTGTTTTGGTCTGACAGACTGAGATTGAGAGTGAGAAAGAGAGATGGGGGAGAGAGAGAGAGGGATAATGTTATCTGTACGTGTCTTGGCCTCCTGTACAGTAGATGAATGGCCCAGTGCTTAGTGGTTGGTATTTTCACATGCTATTTTCTCCCCTAGACATCAACCCTAAATGGTATTACGTAACCTAGAATTGATGCAGAGTAGGACTGTTTGAGATGCAGAATAGGTTGGGATTTAATATCTCTCCTCATCTCTCTCCTGCTCCCAGGAGCCCTGCTTCCAGACAGGCAGATTAATACCACTCAGAGCTAATTGTCTAGTGGATGCCATGTATCTGGGACTGGGAGCATACAGTACTATGGAAACAGACATTATGTCTGGGCCCAAAGTTGGATCTGGGGTAAGAGTTGGACTGGATTCCGTTGATAGGGTCCAGTCTGGGGTAAAATATGAATTGGGTCCTACCACTGTACACTTTCTCAGAGTCCAGATCCTACAGTAGCTATACAGTAGCTATTACAGTGAAATAATACCATGCTATTGTTTGAGGAGAGTGCACAGTTTTGAACTTTAAACTTTAAAGTTATTAATAAACCAATTAGACACATTTGGGCAGTCTTGAAACAACATTTTGAACAGAAATGCAATGGTTCATTGGCTCAGTCTAAAACTTTGCACCTGCACTGCTGCCATCTAGTGGCCAAAATCTAAATTGTACCAAGGCTGGAATTATGCATTATGTCCTTTCTCTTGCACTTCAAAGACTTGCACTTTCTTTCAAATGGTATCAAGAATATGTGTATCCTTGCTTCAGGTCCTGAGCTAGAGGCAGTTAGATTTGGGTTTATCATTTTAGGCGAAAATTGAAAAAATGGGTCCGATCCTTAAATGTTTGGTAACACAATCTATAAACCACCTGCTTATTTTTTCATAGCTTTGTAGAATTGTGTAACTATATACTCTAAATGCTTCACTCAGTTGTAGTTCGAAGACAAGTGTTACCACTAACAGATGCCCTTGCCTTGATATTGCACTGTAAAAAATATCTAGTCGTTTGAACTAATTATTATTAAGTAAGCGGTTCCACAGCCATTGATTTTTTTACTAAACTTTTTGGTCCAAGTGTTACCTGAACTCAAAACAATTTGTGCCCAAACTTAGTTCCAACTTGAGAAAACATAAAATGTGTTTGCTGGAATGGTCTCATATGTTTAACTAGAAATTAATATTTTCTAGGCTGTGGAACTAGTTACACACACATTCACACAAAGTGCTTTTAACATACAACGTTTTCAACTTACATATGACACATGTTGACATAAACTGATTAAACAAAACATTAAGAACACCTTTTCTTTCAATGACATGGAAAGGTGAATCCAGGTGAAAGCTATGATCCATTATTGATGTCACTTGTTAAATCCACTTCAATCAGAATGAGACAGGTTAAAGAAGGATTTGTAAGCCTTGAGACAGTTGAGACGTGGATTGTGTATGTGTGCCATTCAGAGGGTTAATGGGCAAGACAAAAGATTGAAATGCCTTTGAATAGAGTATGGTAGTAGGTGCCAGGCGCACCAGTTTGTGTCAAGAACTGCAACGCTACTGGGTTTTTCATGCTTAACAGTTTACCGTGTGTATCAAGAATGGTCCACCACCCTAAGGACATCCAGTAACTTGACACAACTGTGGGAACCATTGGAGTTAACATCCCTGTGGAACGCTTTCGAGGTTGCAACTCAATTTTAGGAAGGTGTTCCTAATGTTTTGATATAACCAGTGGACATGATAGCAACTATTTTTGTCATTTTAAGGAGGAACATTAAAACAGAGTAATATGCCCCACCAACATTGGACAACTACACAGAAAATCCTCAAATTGCTATAATAAGTAAATGAAATCAATGATAAGAGAATAGTCAGATTAACTGGTAAATGACAGACATGGTGACGTGGCAGGAAGGTCAGAATTCCATAAACCAAGAGGTTGTGAGATAAAACCATGTTCAATAATTACTGTATAAATGAAGATGCACAAAGTAAACGTGTCAAATATGCACAGTACCAGTCAAAAGTTTGGACACACCTATTCATTCAAGGGTTTTTCTTTATTTGTACTATTTTCTACATTGTAGAATAATAGTGAAGACATCAAAACTATGAAATAACACATATGGAATCATGTAGTAACCAAAAAAATGTTAAACAAATCAAATATATTTTAGATTCTTCAAATAGCCACCCTTTCCCTTGATGACAGCTTTGTAAACTCTTGGCATTCTTTCAACTAGCTTCACCTGGATTGCTTTTTCAACAGTCTTGAAGGAGTTCCCACGTATGCTGAGCACTTGTTGGCTGCTTTTCCTTCACTCTGCGGTCCAACTCATCCCAAACTATCTCAATTGGGTAGAGGTTGGGTGATTGTGGAGGCCAGATCATCTGATGCAGCACTCCATCACTCTCCTTCTTGGTCAAATAGCTCTTACACAGCCTGGAGGTGTGTTGGGTCATTGTCCTGTTGATTAACAAATGATAGTCCCACTAAGTACAAACCAGATGGGAAGGAGTGTCGCTGCAGAATGCTGAGGTAGCCATGCTGGTTAAGTGTGCCTTGAATTCTAAATAAATCACAGACAGTGTCACCAGCAAAGCAACCCCACACCATCACACCACCTCCTCCATGCTTCACGGTAGAACAACATATGCAGAGATCATCTGTTCACCTACTCTGCATCTCACAAAGACATAGCGGTTGGGACCAAAATCTCAAATTTGGATTCATCATACCAAAGGACAGATTTCCACCAGTCTAATGTCCATTGCTCATGTTTCTTGGCCCAAGCAAGTCTCTTCTTCTTATTGGAGTCGTTTAGTAGTGGTCTCTTTACAGCAATTCAACCATGAAGGCCTGATTCGCGCAGTCTCCTCTGAACAGTTGATGTTGATGTGTCTGTTACTTGAACTCTGTGAAGCATTTATTTGGGCTTTAATTTGTGAGGGTGGTAACTAATGAACTTATCCTCTACAGCAGAGGTAACTCTGGGTCTTCTTTTCCTGTGGTGGTCCTCATGAGAGCCAGTTTCATCATAGTGCTTGATCGTTTTTGAAACTGCACTCAAGAAACTTAAAAAATTCTTGAAATGTTCTGCATTGACTGACTTTCATGTCTTAAAGTAATGGACTGTCGTTTCTCTTTGCTTATTTGAGCTGTTCTTTCCATAGTATGGACTGGTGTTTTACCAAATAGGGCTTAATTGAGATGCATTCCAGGTGACTAATTAATGAAGCTGGTTGAGAGAATGCCAAGAGTGTGCAAAGCTGTCATCAAGGTAAAGGGTGGCTACTTTGAAGAATCTCAAATGTAAAATATGTTTAACACTTTTTTAGTTGCTTTTTGGTTGCTACATGATTCCGTGTGTTATTTCACAGTTTTGATGTCTTCACTATTATTCTACAATGTAGAAAATAGGAAAGAATACATAAAAACCCTGGAATGAATAGGTGTCCAAACTTTTGACTGGTGTTGAATGTTGAAAACGTTGTATGTTAAAAGCGCCGTTGTTGTGTGTAGCCAGTTGCCTTTTTTCTTAAGATGCCCAAATAATAATTTAAGTTGAATGAACATATGATACAAGTTGAGCAAACATACATGTAAGTTTGGGCCAGCAATGTTATATTGTTCAGGGAACACATGGCCCGATAAATTGAGTTAACATAAAAAGACTGTGGAACCAGTTACTTAATAATAATTAGTTGAAACAACTAGATGATTTGTTTTACAGTGTGGTGTCCTGGAAGAGGTTACCCTAAATTTTTCTCTAGGAGCAGAGGTCTCCATCTGGCTTGGCAGATATTATGTCCTAACAGAGGTAATTTCACTCACGATTGCCTGGGATTATAGAGCATCCACAATCTCGCCAGGAATGTGTTACTAATTTGCGCCATTCTTCTCTTTAGAGACCAAGTGTGGCTTACATACAAACACACATGTTCACACACACACACACACACACACACACACACACAGAAATACACAGCACAGCTATTCCATACCTTCCAGTTTGTGATTCATAACTCGGTGTTATCATTCCTAAGTCGTAGCTCCTTGCGCATAGCCGTGTGAAATATGGGTGCTAAGGGGGCTGCAGCACTACCTGAAAAATCGGAATAAATGTTTTTATTGAAAAATATACATATAAAAAAAATTGCACAAAAGTAGTGCACTGGGCCTTTACTAGTCCTGTATTAGAGGACCAATATAGTCGTCTGTAGCACGCCAGTCCACAGTGGGGAGTGTGACACAACATAACACAGACCAGCTGCACTCATTAGCTTACATAAAAAAGTGTTTGATGAGAATCCATGCTATTTAGTAAGGAAATGCATGTGGTCTCTCTTTCGCACTTCTTCTCCCACACCCTCTCTCTCCTATCCCTTAATCCCTCGCCCATTCTATTTCTATCTGTTTCCTTCCCACCAGTGCTGGAATCTTCTAGGTTTAGTGTACTGGTACTGACATCAACTTGAGACTGCAGATTTGCTATCTCAAGTGGAAAGCACTCTTTGGGCAGAGAGAGCCACCCCTGGTAGGCATGACTGGGTCCAAGAGCAAGGCTAAGACGTTTATTAGGTTATGTAGCCTAGGGCACATACCAATTACTATTTTTGAAGAGTTGCATCTCGTCCGGAACGCATCTGTCTTTCATCGGAATGTTGGGTCATCCCACGCCCTCGTAGTGCTGTTGTGTCTGTTCCAAGTGGCTAGGACGATGTCCACCAGCCAGGGCTGCTAGTCACATACCTGGGACTAGTGTGGGGTTATTGTCAGAATAAATGAAAATCAAGCAGTACCCCAACCTTACGGGGTGGTAAGTAATTGGAAACGAATAATTTCATTCAATACAATTCTACTCTCCTGCAAATCAAAAAGGTGTTAATCTGTGCAGTTTTTTGGTCTTTTAGATATACTAATATTCTCAATTCCAGAGCATTTAAAAAACTCCCATAGGCCTTTTTCCCATGATATCATGGCACTTATTTCTTTAAAAAATGCAATGTTATGATTGGCCTAACATGAACCCATGTCATCCATTAAACTGTATATGTGGGCGCCAGACTAACTTTTTCCCCTGGTGGCACTGGTGCCATTAACATTTTCAGATGGTGGCACCATCCCATGATTCGGTTACACCAACATTTTGTCACAGCGTTACACAATAGAAAATGTTTGTAATAATGTTACACACTCTTAGAAAAAGGGTTCTTCAGCTGTCCCCATAAGATAAGCCTTTTGTGTTCCATGTAGAACCCTTTGTGGAAAGGTTTCTAAATGGAATCCAAAAAGGTTCTAACTGGAACCAAAAAGGGATATTTTATGGGGACAGACAAATAACCATTTTAAGTTCTAGATAGCACCTTGTTTTGTAAATGTAAAGTCATTCACAGTGCTATTGGTATGGAATGATTCAAGAAATAAGGTGTTTCATCTAACATTTCCAAGCAGGAATGCATGATAAAGATATTTTGATGTGCAACATCTAAACCAGTACATTTTGGGTTGACAATTAAGCCATTGTGTCACACCCTGATCTGTTTCACCTGTCTTTGTGCTTGTCTCCACCCCTCTCCAGGTGTCACCTATCTTTCTCATTATCCCCAGTATATTTATACCTGTGTTCTCCGTTTGCCTGTTGCCAGTTTGTCTGGTCAGGTCTTACCAGTATGTTTCCCCTCTCCCTGCTTTCTCATGTTCTGTTTCCCCGGTTCTGACCATTCTGCCTGCCCTGACCCTGTCCTGCTGTTCGGTACCTGCCTGACTCTGACCCGTTGTGCACAAATATCAATAGGCTAATTCACTTGGGGCTAATAACTGTGGAAAGGGAAACTCGAAACCAAAACAGGCAACTGTTTTTTTTGTGTGTGATTGAATTAGGAAATTTGCACATTTTTCTTTACCACCCCTTCTCTCCATCTAGGCTACTCAGAGCACACAGGGACAAACAGGGGCAGGGCAAACACTTTCATGCAGGATCAGGATGCTACTGTTTGACTAAATCATGGTTTTAGCTGCCCCACAATTATAACCACCTCACCCGTAGCACGCACTCCAGCAGGTGTATCTCACTGATCATCCCTAAAGCCAACACCTCATTTGGCCGCCTTTCGTTCCAGTTCTCTGCTGCCTGTGACTGGAACGAATTGCAAAAATCGCTGAAGTTGGAGACTTTTATCTCCCTCACCAACTTCAAACATCTGCTATCTGAGCAGCTAACCGATCGCTGCAGCTGTACATAGTCTATCGGTAAATAGCCCACCCAATTTTACCTACCTCATCCCCATACTGTTTTTAGTTATTTACTTTTCTGCTCTTTTGCACACCAATATCTCTACCTGTACATGACCATCTGATCATTTATCACTCCAGTGTTAATCTGCAAAATTGTAACTATTCGCCTCCCTCCTCATGCCTTTTGCACACAATGTATATAGACTCTCTTTTTTTCTACTGTGTTATTGACTTGTTAATTGTTTACTCCATGTGTAACTCTGTGTTGTCTGTTCACACTGCTATGCTTTATCTTGGCCAGGTCGCAGTTGCAAATGAGAACTTGTTCTCAACTAGCCTACCTGGTTAAATAAAGGTGACCAAAGTGACCAGCTAATTTCCAACTCTCAAGTTTGTCTACTAGCTCACGTTTGTTGCCGATACTTTAGGCCTAGGGCTTATTTGACACATTATCTGAAAGGATTTGAGGGATGGTTTAAGAGGTTAAGACAGCTTCATGTTCCTCTGTGTCCACATCACTGAGGACTTATCATTGTCCTCTCACACCAGCACAGTCATAAAGGCATGGTAGTGCCTCTTCTGTCTCAAGAAGCTGAAACAATTTGGCATGGCCCCTCAGATCCTTAGGAACTTTTACAGCTGCGCCATCGACAGCATCCTGGCTGGTTGTAATCACTGTATGTTATGGCAACTGCACCGCCTTCGACTGGAAGGCCCTACAGAGGGTGGTGCAGATGGCACAGTGGATCACTGGGAGTGAGCTCCCATGTACATGCCAGACGGCATCAGAGAAAGGCCCGAAACATTGCCAAAGACTTCATCCACCGAGACATAGACTGTTCTCCATGCCCCTGTCCAGCAGATGGTACTGGTGCATTAAGGCTCAGACCAAAACTCCTAAACAGCTTCTTTCCCCTGGCCATAAGACTGTTAAAGGGCTAACAAATACTGCTCCCCCCACACCCGCTACTAAAATGATTAATGATTAGATGTATTACTACCACTATGCTGCTGTTCATTGATTGCCATTAGTACCCATCTCATTATCTTGCTGCCGGATAACTATTACTTCTGTTTACATGTACAGTGCCTTCAGAAATTATTCACACCATTTGACCTTTTCCACATTTTGTTGTTACAGCTGACCACAGTCAAATTCCACATGGTGACTAGGCTTGTCCATGCTCTGATGCTGCTGATGGTCATTAGTAGCCTACCAAACCTGCTAACTGCCTCGTACTCAGCACTCTATTGTCCCTTTAATCACTCTGACGTCATTGCAAATGTGTTCTGAAATCTAATCAAATACTTAATGAGAGCCCATGAGCTCATGAAGCGCAACAATCTATAGGCTATGCAATTGCGTGAGAGAACTGTTTTGATGACCTCTATTAAAACATAGGAGGATAACATCAGCTTTCTATAGGCTATGCCTACTATATTTATTTCTCAACTTTCCTAATATTAAGCACATTGCTTCTCTTTACAACCGGAGTATATCCAACCTGAATGGCATGAAAATGAACCAAGGGAAAAACATCTTCCATTCGCTATTTAAGTGCATACAGTAGATTACGTGTTTTTTCCCTGTGCCACTGTTTTGAGACTGGACTATTATCATGGACCTTTCAAATCAAAACACATTTCACACATATACTAAATAATATATGTAAAGACAATATTAAATCAAGGATAATCAGATGGATGACAATATTAGCCTATCACTTGTGAATGATGCCCATCTTGTGTGCAGTAAGGCAAGAAACGGTGCATGCCTTTTTTTGCGACTTTTTCAAAATCATAGTAACACACCTCCTGTAGCCTAGCCCATGGGCTTATATGTTTGAGAAGGTTAGCATCACTAAAGTGGCCAAATAGCTTCTTAAAAGTAAGCATATTAATCTGCTTTACAATGGGTGTAGAGCCTAACTGGCATACATGGGCAGCGCACAAGTTTTAAGTTAGGGGAAGATCATTTTCACCATAATAATGCATTGCATGCATATATTAAAAGCATTACATGCATAATCGCATTTGCGGTCACTTTTGAGAATGGTGTTTTCCCATTTTGGAACATTTGCACATACAGCCTTGTGCACATTGCTGAACTTATAATGTGAAGAAATAGCCTAATAGTTTATCAACATGTTAAGCTAAAAGTTTTGATCTGTTACGTCAACCTCATTGCTTAAAAACATTTTTTGATGCTAGTGGTTGTATTAATTTGGAATCTATCGCATCCCACAACTGTCCCAGACTACATTTGGAATATTTATTTATTAAATAGGTAAACTTTTGCACTATGGGGGATAGTAGAATGACATAGGCTAGTGCTTTTGCTGTTCGTTAGGCCTGCTCATCTCTTCCAATATCTTCAATATGCACCTCAGAATTGGATAAGGACGTGCGCAGTCGCTTCCCCGATGTGTCTGTCTTCACTTGTAGCCTGTGAGAAAGACCTGATTACATGACAGGCATTGGCTAATAAGATTTGAGCTATCTGAGAGAGCCATGTGAGTTAGACGGGCTGAATATAATAATTATAATTCCCTTCTCCCGAAGCACAAGGGCACAACGGCCACTGCCCGCCAAAGGAATGGATTTTTTTTAGGGTGCATTACGGTCACACTAAGGGGATGCCGCCGGGAAATTTGAGACATTATCAAATGCTTATCAAATTGTGAATGAGAGACTGATGAAGTGTGTGCAGCCTGCACAAAGAAAACAAAGCCGAGCTCATGCCTTTCATGCAACTTTTTTCAAATCATCATTAGAGTTGCATCATGCAACCTTAGAATGTATTAAAAGTCCAAACATATAGCCCAATGTTTGTATCACATTTAAAGTTGCCTAAATAACTGTAAATTAAGCATATGGGAGGACCTGTTTCTTTGTTAACCACTCAACACAGAATAGCCACATGTGCACACTCCCTAAAATCGTTTGGAAAAGATATACTTTATTTTTTATTCAGCTATTTTCAATTGTATTCTATTCTATACTATACATTAATATAAAATAATGCTACGGAATTCTAAGCAAATCTTGTCTGCTAAATTAACTAATGTAGCCCATAGCCATATGGAAAAGCCAGATCAGGGCCTAACATAAGGGCAACTCCGAGTATGCTATTCTGTCATTTATTCTCACAGCTAAACGCTCCCCTCACCTTTTCCCTTCGCTACTGGAGTTCAGTGCACAACACATCAGCTGTCTAACTAGGCAAAAAAAACTTTCCGAGCCAAACCTTCATATCATAATCGCTACACACAGCCTACATCATTATCATCATATTATAACATCATAGTCAAAATAGCTACCAGAACTAATGCGTTAGTAAACCCATTACAACGATGCAGTACAGTGTACAGTCAGCAAGCAGCTTAGCAGTTAAATATGACCATGACTTGGAAGAGTTCCAGTGTTGGATAGCCATAGCCAGCTAGCTAACATAGCATCCCTATCTGTTTGAGCAGACTAAACTAGCTAGCTGCATTCGCTAGCTAAGTAAGGGAAAGTGAAAAAATACATATAGCTCTCGCGCACGCTTCATTTTTCAAGAAATTGATTTGTTCAAAACTGTTCAACTATTGTCTTTCTCACTCTGAGTCGACTACTCATGACATTTTATGCACTGCAGTGCTAGCTAGCTGTAGATTATTATTTCAGTACTAGATTCATTCTCTGATCCTTTGATTGGGTGTACAACATGTCAGTTCATGCCACAAGAGCTCTGATAGGTTGGAGTACATGCTCTGGAAGTTGTCATAATTACTATGTTAGTCTGAATTGAAGTCAATGTACCCAGAAGAGGACGGAAACTAGCTGTCCTCCGGCTACACCATGGTGCTACCCTACAGAGTGCTGTTGAGGCTACTGTAGACCTTCATTGCAAAACAGTGTGTTTGAATCAATTATTTGGTGACATGTTGGATTATAGCTTGAAATTGGTTCATGTTACCATACTACAACTTATTGATTACTTTACATGTATGTTGGGGTCAATGGAGGGTGGATAAGAACTAGGTGTATGGAAAGTTACTGAGTGAGACAATGGGGGGAGGCAGGAAGTTTACATTCTGTTCCTGACTAGCAACAGAGATGTGTTGGCTATCTAGACGTGCAAGGAGGTGACTCCTCCTAGGAGGAGGGTATAAATATATGTGCTTGTGTAAATATGTGTTTGTCTTTTGCAGCTGTTTGACCCAGTGGGTGAATAAACTTGGTTTGAGCTTTTACTAGTTGTCCGTGAGTTATTTACTCTGTTTGTCAGAACTAAACTCATGTGACTATATTTAGTATAGTTTGATCTAAAAAGGATAACGAATGTTTCACTATTTAAATGTTTCAGAAATTCACTGAGGATTATGGTCCTCCCCTGAGGAGCCACCACTCATGTGCAATAATAGCGTTTAACATAATTTTTGAATGACTACCTCATTTCTGTAGCCCACACATACAATTACCTTTAAGCTCCCTCAGTTGAGCAGTGAATTTAAAACATATATTCAACCACAAAGACCAGGGAGGTTTTCCAATGCCTCGCAAAGAAGGGCAACTTTCGTTAGATGGGTAAAATAAAAAGTAGTCATTAAATATCCCCTTGAGCATGGTGACGTTATTAATTACACTTTGGATGGTGTATCAATACACCCAGTTTCTACAAAGATACACGCGTCCTTCCTAACTCAATTGCTGGAGAGGAAGGAAACCGCTCAGGGATTTCACCATAAGGCCAATGGTGACTTTAAAACAGTTAGAGTTTAATAGTTCTTATAGCAGACAACTGAGGATGGATCAACATTGCAGTTACTCCACAATATTAACCTAAGAGTAAAAAGAAGGAAGCCTGTACAGAATAAAAATATTCCAAAACATGCATTCTATTTGCACCAAGCCACTTGACACTGCAAAACATGTGGCAAAGAGCAATTCATATTTTTGTCCTGAATACAAAGTGTTATGTTTTGGTCAAATCCAATACAACACATTGCTGAGAACCGCTTTACATATTTTCAAGCATAGTCATAGACTGCATCATGTTATGGGTATGCTTGTTATCATTAAAATCCTAGAGGAACACCTGGTACAGTCTGCTTTCCACCAGACACTGGGAGATTAATTCACTTTTCAGCAGGACAATAAACTAAAACACAAGGCCAAATCTACACTAGAGTTGCTTACAAAGAAGACAGTGAATGTTCCTGAGTGGCCACGTTACAGTTTTGACTTAATCCTACTTGTAAATCTATGGCAAGACATGAAAATTATTGTCTAGCAATGATCAACAACCAATTTTACTGAGCTTGAAGATTTTTGCAAAGAAAAAGTGGCAAATGTTGCGCAATCCAGGTGTTTGAAAGCTCTTAGAGACTTACCAGAAAGACTCACAGTTGTAAACGCTGCCAAAGGTGCTTCCTCAAAATCAATTTAAGTCATTTAGAATTCAGGCTGTAACAAAACAAAATGTGGAATAAGTCAAGGGGTATGAATACCTTCTGAAGGCACTGTATATATTACTACTAGTTTATTAACATAAGTATATCTATATCCCTGCTACCAGTCACTTTTCATCCCTGTTTACATGTACAGTACCAGTCAAACGTTTGGACACACCTACTCATTTAAGGGTTTTTCTTTATTTGTACTATTGTCTACATTGAAGAGTAATAGTGAAGACATCAAAACTATGAAATAACACATATGAAATCATGTAGTAAACAAAAGTGTTAACAAATCAAAATATATTTTATATTCTTCAAAGTAGTCGCCCTTTACCTTGATGACAGCTTTGCACAGTCTTTGCATTCTCTCAACCAGCTTCACCTGGAATGATTTTCAAACAGTCCTGAAGGAGTTCCCACATATGCTGAGCACTTGTTGGCTGCTTTTCCTTCACTCTGCGGTCCAACTCATCCTAAACCATCTCAATTGGGTTGAGGTCAGGTGATTGTGGAGGCCAGGTCATCTGATGCAGCACTCCATCACTCTCCTTGGTCAAATAGCCCTTACATAGCCTGGAGGTGTGTTGGGTCATTGTCCTGTTGAAAAACAAATGATAGTGGGACTAAGTGCAAACCAGATGGGATGGCATATCGCTGCAGAATGCTGTGGTAGCCATGCTGGTTACGTGGGCCTTGAATCCCTCTGTGACAGGGGGAGTGGAAACTTACTGTGTGCAACAGTGAGTGGCAATTGATGGCAAGCTGTTAAAACATTTCTAGCATGTCTGGGTAACAGGTTTGACGTGTTACGCTCAGTTTTCCACCACAGAACACCAGAAAATGGCCACAAATATTACAACCAGCTTACCTGCTTTTACTGGTTTTTCGTTTTTTTTTATAATTGTTTTTTAAATTTATTTAGAAAATATTATTTTAAAAGGAATATAAAAATGTATAACCTTTATCTGTTCCTGTCCCCCCCAGGGTCTTTCAATCCAGACTTCCGCCCTCCTGAGACACTGTTCAAGGTGATCTTCTGGCTGGGCTACTTCAACTCCTGTCTCAACCCCATAATCTACCCCTGCTACAGCCGAGAGTTCAAACTGGCATTCATACGCATCCTCAGGTTGGTCTATTACTTTACTACCTATCATATTACTGTACTCCTTAATTCCTCTGCATCTTCAGATTGGTCTTTCATATTACAATTTACTCTGAGAGTGGCCAAGTATTATTCGTAGTAGCCCTTTGTGTGTCTAAAGTTCTGTACATTGTGGTTGTTGTTCTGAGCCATGTAGAAGCCAAATTCAAATGCCCACTTTTACCCTAAATGTACAATAAAGCGTTTTAATTTGGACTTAATCCTTCCCCCACCTCTCCATCCTCAGATGCCAGTGCCACCATAGGAGACGCCCAGGCTGGCATGCCTACAACTACCGTACCTCCCACTTCAATTCCGCCAGCCACTCACGAAAGAACTCGGCTGAGTCTGGCCACTCACAGAAGAACCCTGCCTGCCTCAACGGGAGCCAGCGCACCCTGTCCTCCTCAGCCAGCCCCAGTCCGAGCTACATGCTGGCTTGCCCAGAGGGGGAGGCCCTCTACACCTGCTGGGCCTCCGCCGCCTCCAGGTCCCCCTCCTTGCTGCCTGGGAGTCCTGCTAGCTGCCAACTGGGAACACTAAGGGGGGGTGTGGGGAGTGGAGGGACCCATGGGGGGATGTCTTACAGGGAGTCTGGTCAGGGGGTGTTCTTGTTCCCCTGTGGGGGGCAGAATGGGGAGTGTGGAGGGGACATACCTGATGATAAGGTGTGACTCTCTGGTAGTCTTACAGACCCATGAGTTGTTGTTGAATGATTCCTGATGGGGATTTGAATCATGTTTAGTCCTGGACTGATGATGGGGAGTGATGTATGGTTCCATTCACTGTCAGTGGTTCATGTCAAGTGATCCTCGAACGGTCAATGGTTTTGTATTGTTGGTATGGGAAATGGTTGACGATGCCCTCTGCTGTATGTTAGCCAGCTTTACTGAGCATCAGGATCAATCCAGCATCTGTTAAATCGAACTATCACTATCACTGTCAGAGGAAAACGACTACAGATGAGGCTGTACTGTATTTCTCATAAACCACAAACTGTATACTATGGATTTGACAGAAACAAAGTCATGAAACCTTGGGACTACGTGTGGAACTGCACCCTAAACTGTCATCCTTCCTCTTTCAGTTTATCCTGATCTGCGAATGCCTCTTCTCTGCTGGGTCTGTGGTCAGTCAGAGAATGGGGTTGTGTTACATGTAAAGATCTGATGATCACTTTTCTGTTACTGTCACTTGATATCTGTATGGAATGTTTGTGTAAATAAAGTATAACCTGGTAATTTAGTGTACTCATCATAAATCTAGTGGTTGCAAAAGATAAAGGAGAAAAAAAAGAATGTGGCGGGAACATAGTGCTTTGATTTAAGAGGAGATTATAAAGCCACTGCTACTGTTACACGCACTACCCCATCTATGAAAAATGTGATACACTCCATAAATAAATGTATTTTCAAACATTACTCAGTCATTCATATGTCAAAGATACTGTATATAGCATACTTAGATTAAGGGCTTGATTCAAGCCGTAGCGTGGAAGAACTGTGTTGTAGCACGCTTGACATTTGAGATCATTTCCAATTGAGCCGACATTTGCAGCGGTTACTGTGAATGCAGTCTTGCGAGCGCAGTAATGTTGCCTTTAATTGTAAATCGGGCTACAGCGCAGATCCATCGCGGTATGGATTGAATCGAGCCCTTAACACTTCAACTGTCGTATGCCAATGGCCACTGATTTTCCATTTTGCAAATAAATAAAACAAATGTCTATATTGTACAATATGTGTGTCTCAGTGTGCCTATACCGTTTTTTCTTCTTCTATGGTAGGCCTATCACAATTGGACTTTAAGGAGAAAACAAGTGCATCCATGGGAAATATGGGAGTTTTTTTTTTACCTCTACTGGATCGGTGGGTTGAGCTAACGTAGGCTAATGTGATTAGACATATCTCATATTGCAGAAAGCTTAAATTCTTGTTAATCTAACTTTACTGTCCAATTTACACTAGCTATTATAGTGAAAGAATATCATGCTATTGTTTGAGGAGAGTGCACAGTTATGAACTTGAAAATGTATTAATAAACCAATTAGGCACCCTTGGGCAGTCTTGATACAACATTTTGAACAGAAATTCAATGGTTCATCGGATCAGTCTATAACTTTGCAATACACTGCTGCCAACTAGTGGCCAAAATCTAAGTTGCGCCTCGGCTGGCATAATACATTATGGCCTTTCTCTTGCATTTCAAAGATGGTACAAAAAACGTTTTTTTCTTTGTATTATCTTTTACCAGATCTAATGTGTTATATTCTTCTACAGTAATTTAACATTTCCACAAACTACAAAGAGTTTCCTTTCAAATTGTATCAAGAATATGCATATCCTTGCTTCAGGTCCTGAGCCACAGGCAGTTAGATTTGGGTATGTCATTTTAGGCAAAAATAAAAAAAATAGGGAACGGATCCTTAAGATGAAATGCTCCGGAGTTGAGAATATTGGTAGTCTATATATACACATAGACCAAAAAGCTGAACAGATAAACACATTTTGGATTTGCAGGAGGAGGGAATTGCATTGAATCAAATGATTAATTTCCAATGAGGGAGGGGTGCCGCTAATAATAAACATTTTGTTTATTTATTATTCCTTTGGCCATATTGTGTAGGCCCTTTTGCAATGTTTGAATTGCCATGGTAACTGTCCTTATTCCATCAGCTTCCCAGCTAGCGCATTGAGTTCCTTGAAGGTTGTGGGAACATATGTTTTTGGTTTCCCATTGGTTCTGGGAACGAAGCCATAAGTTCTCTGACCGGTAAAACTGAAGAAAAACATAACGTCCTGAGAATTGAAGTGTTCTGGGAACTTACATTTTTTTGGTTGCAGGGAGATTCTAAGAACGTTTTACTATAGTTTCCTGAATGTTTCCTGGGAGGTTTCATTATAGTTTCTCGATTGTTAAGACACTTTTAATGAAACTGGGGTCAACTTGGTTTCCACCATAACCTAATGAGCACAACAGCATTATTTTTTTGCATAAACTAAGTCATTACTCATTGCTTTCACACAATGCAAATGCTAAGCACAGTTTTGCAAAACAGTAAACACCATTCTCAAAAGACGCAAAAGTCAGTTGAATAAATCAAGTAAAACAAAATTAAAACATCTGCTCACAGCTGACACGAATTACTAAAAAAAATGTGAGCCTCGTCTGCATGTGTGCGAAACATCTTTGCAAGAATGGCCCAAGTAAGAGGCTGAGGTCAAGGACAAAGGAGGGGTAGAGGGGCCCATAGAGGAAGATAGTTCAGCTCTCAGTTTCTTAGGGCTAGGCGTCCCGATGGGACACCTGTCGACAACTTCTGGTGAAATTGGAGGGCGCGCAATTCAAATAAATAATCATAGAAATTATGGATATTAAACATTTAGGTACATACAGTGTGGCAAAAAAGTATTTAGTAAGCCACCAATTGTGCAAGTTCTCCCACTTAAAAAGATGAGAGAGGCCTGTAATTTTCATCATAGGTACACTTCAACTATGACAGACAAATTGAGAAAAAAGATCCAGAAAATCACATTGTAGGATTTTTAATGAATTTATTTGCAAATTATGGTGGAAAATAAGTATTTGGTCAATAACAAAAGTTTATCTCAATACTTTGTTATATACCCTTTGTTGGCAATGACAGAGGTCAAACGTTTTCTGTAAGTCTTCACAAGGTTTTCACACACTGTTGCTGGTATTTTGGCCCATTCCTCCATGCAGATCTCCTCTAGAGCAGTGATGTTTTGGGGCTGTTGCTGGGCAACACAGACTTTTAACTCCCTCCAAAGATTTTCTATGTGGTTGAGATCTGGAGACTGGCTAGGCCACTCCAGGACCTTGAAATGCTTCATACGAAGCCACTCCTTCGTTGCCCTTGGCGGTGTGTTTGTGATCATTGTCATGTTGAAAGACCCAGCCACGTTTCATCTTCAATGCCCTTGCTGATGGATGGAGGTTTTCACTCAAAATCTCACGATACATGGCCCCATTCATTCTTTCCTTTACACGGATCAGTCGTCCTGGTCCCTTTACAGAAAAACAGCCCCAAAGCATGATGTTTCCACCCCCATGCTTCACAGTAGGTATGGGGTTCTTTGGATGCAACTCAGCATTCTTTGTCCTCCAAACACGACGAGTTGAGTTTTTGCCAAAAAGTTATATTTTGGTTTCATCTGACCATATGACATTCTCCAAATCTTCTTCTGGATCATCCAGATGCTCTCTAGCAAACTTCAGACGGGCCTGGACATGTACTGGCTTAAGCAGGGGGACACGTCTGGCACTGCAGGATTTGAGTCCCTGGCAGCGCAGTGTTACTGATGGCAGGCTTTGTTACTTTGGTTCCAGCTCTCTGCAGGTCATTCACTAGGTCCCCCCATGTGGTTCTGGGATTTTTGCTCACTGTTCTTGTGATCATTTTGACCCCACAGGGTGGGATCCTGCGTGGAGCCCCAGATCTAGGTAGATTATCAGTGGTCTTGTATGTCTTCCATTTCCTAATAATTGCTCCCACAGTTGATTTCTTCAAACCAAGCTGCTTACCTATTGCAGATTCAGTCTTCCCAGCCTGGTGCAGGTCTACAATGTTGTTTCTGGTGTCCTTTGACAGCTCTTTGGTCTTAGCCATAGTGGAGTTTGGAGTGTGACTGTTTGAGGTTGTGGACAGGTGTCTTTTATATTGATAACAAGCTCAAACAGGTGCCATTAATACAGGTAACGAGTGGAGGACAGAGGAGCCTCTTAAAGAAGAAGTTAAAGTTCTGGGAGAGCCAGAAATCTTGCTTGTTTGTAGGTGACCAAATACTTATTTTCCACCATAATTTGCAAATAAATTCATTAAAAATCCTACAATGTGATTTTCTGCATTTTCTTCCTTCATTTTGTCTGTCATAGTTGAAGTGTACCTATGATGAAAATGACAGGCCTCTCTCATCTTTTTAAGTGGAAGAACTTGCACAATTGGTGGCTGACTAAATACTTTTTGGCTCCACTGTACAAGTATCTTATATCGGTTAAAAGCTTAAATTCTTGTTAATCTAACTGAATTGTCCGATTTACAATAAGCTTTACAGCAAAAACATGCCATGCGATTGTTTGAGGATGGTGCCCCACATCAAAATATTTTTCAACCAGCACAGGCTTCGTAAAATCACAAATAGTGATTAAATATTCACTTATTTTTGAAAATCTTCCTCTGATTTGCAATCCAAAGGGTTACAGCTACAACATGTATGGTCATTTTGTTAGATAAAATCCTTCTTTATATCCCAAAAAATCTGTTTAGTTCGCGCCATCGATTTGAGTAATCCACTCGTTCAACATGCAGAGAAAGGAATCCAAAGAGCTACCGCTAAACTTTGTTTCAACAAGTCAAAATAATTTGTAATAATTATTATTATTAATAATTAAATAATCCTCAGGTACCCTAAAATGTAATTAAACTATAATATTTCATATGGAAAGAAGTATGGAGGCAGGGTAGCATAGTGGTTAGAGTGTTGGACTAGTAACCGAAAGGTTGCAAGTTCAAATCCCCAAGCTGACAAGGTACAAATCTGTCGTTCTGCCTCTGAACAGGCAGTTAACCCACTGTTCCTAGGCCGTCATTGAAAATAAGAATTTGTTCTTAACTGACTTGCCTAGTTAACTAAAGGTTTAAAAACAGTAGGAAAGTAAAATGTCAGGTGCATGTCTTCTTTGTCGTGCGCCCACATACTGATTTCCGACTGACTCCCAGTGGCAAAACTCACATTTCTTCCTCGTTTGGGAAGAAACAAGCCTGAAATCTTGAACAAAGACTGTTGACATGTAGTGGAAGCCATAGGAATTTCAATCTGGGAGCGAGAATTGCATATGACCAGCTTTCCATTGTAAGAGCATGGGATCTCAAATCTCATACATTATTTTAACATTTCACAGTGTTTTCTATCCAATGGTACCAATTATATACATATTCTGGCTTCTGGGCCTGAGTAACATGAAGTTTACTTTTTAGGGAAAAAAAGAATACAGTCCATGCTGTGATAATATATTTTCTTGCCTTTTATGGTCATACCATAATTATAGTATCAACAAATGGCACAGACATAATGGCACTGAAGATTTTCATCTGGATCATCACAACTAGCTAACCAGCAATCCCGGATGACTACTCCTGGCTAGCGTTTCCATCCCAGAGCAAGCACCAATTAGCTTGAAGCTAGCCCGGCCTGGGCTCCTGTGCTACCACCGAAGTATACTCCTGGGCTACAATATCCGGACCCCTTCTACAGCCGGTAGGAGGCATGGAACCCCGCAGATCCCCTACGAATGGAATACCGACATAATCTGTCCGAGGACTCCCAACAGGCCCCTCAGGCGTGACAACCGCTGAAGGCCCATTATGCTAACCAGCTAGGCCTGCTGGCTACCTAGAGCTGCTTGGAACCCTACTAATTCCACGACTGGTCTATCGACGTCACAAAAACAAAACTCGACAACGTCGACAACGTCGACAAAAACAGACTCACCCCCATCGCGACGTCCCCCAAAGGCTAACTTTCTAGCCCCTGCTATCTGCTTGCTTGCTTACCCGGTCTGCTAACTCTTGCTAACTGCTTGCTTGCTAACCCGGTCTGCTAACTGCTTGCTAACCCAGCCTGCTAACTGCTAGCTTGCCCCAGTCTACAAACTGCTAGCTGCCGGCTCCGGCCTGCTAACTGCTAGCTTACTTGCCCGGTCTGCCCGGTCTGCTAGATGCCGGCTCCGGCCTGCTAACTGCTAGCTTACCTGCCCGGTCTGTAACTGCTAGCCCATGCTAACTGCTTGCTTGCTAACCCGGCCTGCTAACTGCTAGCTTGCCCCGGTCTACTAGCTGCTAGCTTGTTAGCCTGCTAACTGTCTGAATCGCTGTGTCCCCAGCCAGCCCAACCACTCACTGGACTCATATGTTCACTTGGCTACGCATGCCTCTCTCTAATATCGATATGCCTTGTCCATTACTGTCCTGGTTAGTGATTACTGTCTTATTTCACTGTAGAGCCTCTAGCCCTGCTCAATATGCCTTAACCAACCATGTTGTTCCACCTCCTACATATGCGATGACATCACCTGGTTTAACATCTCTAGAGACTATATCTCTCTCTTCATTACTCAATGCCTAGGTTTACCTCCAATGTACTCACATCCTACCTTACCTTTGTCTGTATACTATGCCTTGAATCTATGCTATTGTGCCCAGAAACCTGCTCCTTTTACTCTCTGTTCTGAATGTGCTAGACGGCCAGTTCGTATAGTCTTTAGCCGTACCCTTATCCTACTTCTCCTCTGTTCCTCTGGTGATGTGGAGGAACCAGTTGCATCTCTAGGGGCGCTATTTCATTTTTGGATAAAAAACGTTCCCGTTTTAAGCGCGATATTTTGTCACGAAAAGATGCTCGACTATGCATATTCTTGACAGTTTTGGAAAGAAAACACTCTGAAGTTTCAGAATCTGCAAAGATTTTGTCTGTAAGTGCCCCAGAACTCATTCTACAGGCGAAACCAAGATGATGCGTCAAACAGGAAATGAGCAGAATTTCTGAAGCTCTGTTTTCTAATGTATCCTTATATGGCTGTGAATGCGACAGGAATAAGCTTAGACCTTCTGCCGTTTCCCCAAGATGTCGGCAGCATTGTGACGTATTTGTAGGCATATCATTGGAAGATTGACCATAAGAGACTACATTTTCCAAATGTCCGCCTGGTGTCCTGCGTCGAAACTGGTGCGCAAAGCCATGTGCAAGTATTTTTCCATTTGATTGAGAGGAGAAACCATGCTTCCACAAACGATATATCATCGAAGAGATATGTGAAAAACACCTTGAGGATTGATTCTAAACAACGTTTGCCATGTTTTCAGTCGATATTATGGAGTTAATTTGGAAAAAAGTTCGCGTTTTGAGGACTGAATTTTCGTTTTTTTTTGGTAGCCAAATGTGATGTACAAAACGGAGCTATTTCTAATACACAAATAATCTTTTTGGAAAAACTGAGCATCTGCTATCTAACTGAGAGTCTCCTCATTGAAAATATCTGAAGTTCTTCAAAGGTAAATGATTTTATTTGAAGGCTTTTATGTTTTTGTTGAAATGTTGCGTGCTGGATGCTAACGCTAATGCTAACGCTAAATGCTACGCTAGCTAGCTACTTTTACACAAATGATTGTTTTCCTATGGTTGAGAAGCATATTTTGAAAATCTGAGATGACAGTGTTGTTTACAAAAGGCTAAGCTTGAGAGATGGCATATTTATTTCATTTCATTTGCGATTTTCATGAATAGTTAAAGTTGCGTTATGGTAATGAGCTTGAGTCTGTATTCACGATCCCGGATCCGGGATGGGGAGATCAGAAAGGTTAATCCAGGTCCTGCAGTGCCGAGCTCCACTCCCACCCCCCAGGTGCTCTCATTTGTTGACTTCTGTAAACGTAAAATCCTTGGTTTTATGCATGTTAACATTAGAAGCCTACTCCCTAAGTTTGTTTTACTCACTGCTTTAGCACACTCTGCCAACCCAGATGTCTTAGCTGTGTCTGAATCCTGGCTTAGGAAAACCACCAAAAACCCTGAAATCTCCATCGCTAACTATAACGTTTTCCACCAATATAGAACTGCCAAAGGGGGCTGTGATGCAATCTACTGCAAAGATAGCCTGCAGAGTTCTGTCCTACTATCCAGGTCTGTACCCAAACAATTTGAGCTTCTAAATTCACCTTTCCAGAAACAAGTCTCTCACTGTTGCCGCTTGCTATAGACCTCCCTCTGCCCCCAGCTGTGCCCTCGATACCATATGTGAATTGATTGCCCCCCATCTATCTTCTGAGCTCGTGCTACTAGATGACCTAAACTGGGACATGCTTAACACCCCGGCCATCCTACAAACTAAGCTTGATGCCCTCAATCTTACACAAATTATAAATGAACCTATCAAGTACAATCCCAAATCAGTAAACACGGGCACCCTCATAGATGTCATCCTAACTAATTCGCCCTCCAAATACACCACTGCTGTTTTCAATCAAGATCTCAGCAATCACTGCCTCTTGCCTGCATTCGTAATGGGTCGCGACCAAACGACCACCTCATCACTGAAACACTTCTGCGAGCAGGCCTTTCTAATCGACCTGGCCCGGGTATCTTGGAATGACATTGACCTCATCCCGTCAGTAGATGATGCCTGGCTATTCTTTAAAAGCGCCTTCCTCACCATCTTAAATAAGCATGCCCCTCTCAAAAAAGGTAGAACTAGGAATAGATATAGTCCTTGGTTCATTCCAGACCTGTCTGCCCTTGACCAGCACAAAAACATCCTGTGGCGTTCTGCATTAGCATCGAATAGCCCCCGTGACATGCAACTTTTCAGGGAAGTTAGGGATAAATATACACAGGCAGTTAGAAAAGCTAAGGCAAGCTTTTTCAAACAGAAATTTGCATCCTGTAGTACTAACTCAAAAAAGTTCTGGGACACTGTAAAGTCCATGGGGAATAAGAGCACCTCCTCCCAGCTGCCCACTGCTCTGAGGCTAGGAAACACTGTCACCACCAATAAATAATAAACTATAATTGAGAATTTCAATAAGAATTTCTCTACGGCTGGCCATGCTTTCCACCTGCCTACCCCTACCCCGGTCAACTGCCCGGCACCCTCCACAGCAACCCGCCAAAGCCCCCACCATTTCTCCTTTACCCAAATCCAGATAGCTGATGTTCTGAAAGAGCTTCAAAATCTGGACCCCTACAAATCAGCCGGGCTAGACAATCTGGACCCTCTCTTTCTAAAATGATCTGCCGAAATTGTTGCAACCCCTATTACTAGCCTGTTCAACCTCTCTTTCATATCGTCTGAGATTCCCAAATATTGGAAAGCTTCCCCGGTCACCCCCCTCTTCAAAGGGGGTGACACTCTAGACCCAAACTGCTACAGACCTATATCTATCCTACCCTGTCTTTCTAAGGTCTTCAAAAGCCAAATTAACAAACAGATTACTGACCACTTCGAATCCCACCATACCTTCTCCGCTATGCAATCTGTTTTCAGAGCTGGTCATGGGTGCACCTCAGCCACGCTCAAGGTTCTAAACAACATCATAACCGACATCGATAAGAGACATTACTGTGCAGCAATATTCATCGACCTGGCCAAGGCTTTCGACTCTGTCAATCACAACATTCTTATTGGCAGACTCGACAGCCTTGGTTTCTCAAATGATTGCCTCGCCTGGTTTACCAACTACTTCTCTGATAGAGTGCTGTGTGTCAAATCGGAGGGCCTGTTGTCCCATAGAGACCTCTGACAGTCTCTATGGGTGTGCCACAGGGTTCAATTCTCGGGCCGACTCTTTTTTCTGTATACATCAATGATGTTGCTCTTGCTGCTGGTGATTCTCTGATCCACCTCTACGCAGACGACACCATTCTGTATACTTCTGGCCCCTCCTTGGACACTATGTTAACTAACCTCCAGACGAGCTTCAATGCCATACAACTCTCCTTCCGTGGCCTCCAACTGCTCTTACACACAAGTAATACTAAGTGCATGCTATTCAATCGATCACTGCCCGCACCTGCTCGCCAGTCCAGCATCACTACTCTGGACGGCTCTGACTTAGAATACGTGGACAACTACAAATACTTGGGTGTCTGGTTAGACTGTAAACTCTCCTTCCAGACTCACATTAAGCGTCTCCAATCCAAAATTAAATCTGGAATCGGCTTCCTACATCGCAACAAAGCATCCTTCACTCATGCTGCCAAACATACCCTCGTAAAACTGACCATCCTACCGATCCTCGACTTCGGTGATGTCATCTATAAAATAGCGTCCAACACTCTACTCAACAAACTGGATGCAGTCTATCACAGTGCCATCCGTTTTGTCACCAAAGCCCCATACACTACCCACCATTGCGACCTGTACGCTCTCGTTGGTTGGCCCTCGCTTCATACTCACTGGCTACAGGTTATCTACAAGTCTCTGCTAGGTAAAGCCCCGCCATATCTCAGCTCAGTGATCACCATAGCAGCACCCACTCGTAGCACGCGCTCCAGCAGGTATATCTCACTGGTCACCCCCAAAGCCAATTCCTCCTTTGGTCGTCTTTCCTTCTAGTTCTCTGCTGCCCATGACTGGAACGAATTGCAAAAATCTCTGAAGCTGGAGACTCACATCTCCCTCACTAGCTTTAAGCACCAGCTGTCAGAGCAGCTTACAGATCACTGCACCTGTACATAGCCCATCTGTAAACAGCCCATCTATCTACCTACCTCATCCCCATATTGGTATCTATTTATTTATTTTGCTCCTTTGCACCCCAGTATCTCTACCTGCACATTCATCTTCTGCCGATCTACCATTCCAGTGTTTAATTGCTATATTGTAATTACTTCGCCACCATGGCCTATTTATTTCCTTAACTTACCTCATTTGCACTCACTGTATGTAAACGTTTTTTTTTTTTTTTTGTTCACTGTATTATTGATTGTATGTTTTGTTTATTCCATGTGTAACTCTGTGTTGTTGTATGTGTCGAATTGCTACGCTTTGTCTTGGCCAGGTCGCAGCTGTAAATGAGAACTTGTTCTCAACTAGCCTACCTGGTTAAATAAAGGTGAAATAAAAATTAAATAAAACATAAAAAATGGTTAACCACGTTAGTGTATATGGATAGTTGTAGTTAGTATTTATTAGGTCATTGTGTAGCGATTGATTGAATTAGCTTTTCATTAAATAACAAGTTGCATGCTTTGACGGAGGTAGTTGATTTTGTGTCATGTATTTAATGTTGAGTCTTAATGCATTTTGCAAATTAAATCTCATTTTGGCCAACGTGTTTCAGTTTGGGGCTGCATGTTAATTGTTTTGAAAAAGTGAACTCTGTTTGGATACGTGCTCAAGCAATCGAAACTGTAACATTCTGATAATGGAAATTATAGGTTATCTGGAGGTTTTTTAATAACTTCCTTAACTTTCACCGACTTTTAATAACACTGCTAGCTTATTTTGGGTTAACTTTTTGGAACTCCAAGCACCAATGGGACACATGAAAATGAATTTCCTTCGGCATTAATCATACAAACACATTTCTTTTTATTATGATACGGCATTAGTGAGATTCAAACCTTCTGTTTTCTGTCCATGGAATTTGTCCAATGAGCCACCGGGAGTATGTTTTTGTAGGCATACAAAGCTATTCATTTTAAGCAGCCATGGAACGCACTTCCAGACACTATTAGGACTGCAGAGTCTTTGTCCTTCTTTAAGGCACAGCTCAAGGCCACGCTGTTCAGAAAAGCTTTCATGGACTTCTGCGAATTCAGTTCTTATGTCTTCTGGATCTGATGACACCTGTATATAGCTTTGTTTGTTTTCTGTGTTTTGGATTGTTTTTATTTTTATTTATTTTTATTTTTTAGCGCCTTTAGTGTGAGAAAAGCGTGTTACAAATTAAATGTATAATTATTTAGTCTATAACAGACCCCATTTCAAAGGACTCATTAAGATCAGGTTTGGCCTATTAGTGGGCACAGGCAACACACCTGAACACACTCAAAAAGATAGATAGAGTTTTGTTGATGCTGAGAATGGAATGTACACTGAACAAAAATATAAAACGCAACAATTCGCAACAATTCATATAAGGAAATCGGTCAATTAAAATAAATTCATTAGGCCCTAATCTATGGATTTCACATGACTGGGAATACAGATATGCATCTGTTTGTCACAGATACCTTAAAAAAAAGAGGTAGAGGGGTGGATCAGAAAACCAGGCAGTATCTGGTGTGACCACCATTTGCGCCATGCAGCGCGACACATCTCCTTCACATTGAGTTGATCAGGCTGTGGATTGTGGCCTCTGGAATGTTTTCACACTCCTCTTCAATGGCTGTGCGAAGTTGCTGGATATTGGCGGGAACTGGAACACGCTGTCGTACATGTTTATCCAGAGCATCCCAAACCAGCTCAGTGGGTGACATCTGGTGAGTATGCAGGCCATTGAAGATCTGGGACATTTTCAGCCTCCAGGAATTGTGTACAGATCCTTGTGACATGGGTGTATTATGCTGAAGCATGAGGTGATGGAGGCGGATGAATGGCACGACAATGGGCCTCAGGATCACTTCATTGTATCTCTGTGCATTCAACTTGCCCTCGATAAAATGCAATTGTGTTCATTGTCCTTAGCTTATGCCTGCCACAATGGGGCACTCTGTTCACAACGTTGACATTTGCAAACCGCTCACCCACACTACCATAACTTGGTCTGCGGTTGTGAGGCCGTTTGGACGTAATTGCCAATTTCTCTAAAACAATGTTGGAGGCAGCTTATCAAATCAAATCAAATGTATTTATATAGCCCTTCTTACATCAGCTGATATCTCAAAGTGCTGTACAGAAACTCAGCCTAAAACTCCAAACAGCAAGCCATGCAGGTGTAGAAGCACGGTGGCTAGGAAAAACTCCCTAGAAAGGCCAGAACCTAGGAAGAAACCGAGAGAGGAACCAGGCTATGAGGGGTGGCCAATACTCTTCTGGCTGTGCCGGGTGGAGATTATCACAGAACATTGCCAAGATGTTCAAATGTTCATAAATGACCAGCATGGTCAAATAATAATAATCACAGTAGTTGTTGAGGCTGCAACAAGTCAGCACCTCAGGAGTAAATGTCAGCTGGCTTTTCATAGCCGATCATTAAAGAAGAGTCGGCTCAGCAAAAAGAGAAAGATGTGAAGAGGGCAAGGGAGGAGTATAAGAAGAGGTGGGATACAGAGATTTAGAGAGTGGGTAAAGAGCTTGGAAAGAAGAGAGAGAGAGAGAGTTAGAAGAAGAGGTGGGATACAGAGATTTAGAGAGTGGGTAAAGAGCTTGGAAAGAAGAGAGAGAGAGAGAGAGAGAAGAAGAGAGGGAGGGAGGGAGAGGATGAAGGAGAGAGACAAATGGGTGGATCGGATGAGAAAGGATATGGGGGAGAGGAGTTGGAGTGAAGCTTTAAGGATGAGAAATTAAAAGGAGGAAATGATCAAGAAGAGGAAGAAGTCATCTGGGAAATGAAAGGGTCAGACACTTCACATAAAGAGATCATTCAAATTAGCTAAACACTCAGATTTGTCCTTATGTTGGCAGCAGTCTATGGGCCAGAAGAGACTGAGATCCACACTTATAGAATAAAGATGCAGGTACCTCTATGGCCACTATTCACTAACATTAGCAATAGGACAGCTGAGACTAAATGGACCCTATGTCTTGTTTGGATGCATAAACTGTTACGGTGAGTGAATGAGGACCCAAAAGCGAACTAACTTAAACAGAGCTTCTTTAATAACCAAACATAGGTAGGCTCAGATAGACCGGCAGATTCCGACAGGACAGGACAAGGTTACAGCAAACATGACGATGGTCTGGCTCAGGCATGAAACACAACAAACAAGAATCCGACAAGGACAGGAACAGAAACAGAGAGAGATATAGGGACCTAATCAGAGGGAAAAAGGGAACAGGTGGGAAACGGGGTGAATGGGTAGTCAGAGGAGACAAGGAACAGCTGGGGGAGAGCGGGGGAGAAAAGGTAACCTAACAACGACCAGCAGAGGGAGACAGGGTGAAGGGAAAGGACAGAGACAAGACACAACATGACAGTACATGACAGTACCCCCCCACTCACCGAGCGCCTCCTGGCGCACTCGAGGAGGAAACCTGGCGGCAACGGAGGAAATCCTCGATCAGCGCACGGTCCAGCACGTCCCGAGAGGGAACCCAACTCCTCTCCTCAGGACCGTACCCCTCCCAATCTACGAGGTACTGGTGACCACGGCCCCGAGGACGCATGTCCAAAATTCTACGGACCCTGTAGATGGGTGCGCCCTCGACAAGGATGGGGGGGGGGGGGGGAAGACGAGCGGGGGCGCGAAGGACGGGCTTGATGCAGGAGACATGGAAGACCGGGTGGACGCGACGAAGGTATCGCGGAAGAAGAAGTCGAACTGCGACAGGATTAATGACCCGAGAAATACGGAACGGACCAATGAACCGCGGGGTCAACTTGCGAGAAGCCGTCTTAAGGGGAAGGTTCTGAGTGGAGAGCCAAACTCTCTGACCGCGACAATATCTAGGACTCTTAGTTCTACGCTTATTAGCAGCCCTCACAGTCTGCGTCCTATAACGGCAAAGTGCAGACCTGACCCTCTTCCAGGTGCGCTCGCAACGTTGGACAAAAGCCTGAGCGGAGGGGACGCTGGACTCGGCGAACTGAGATGAGAACAGCGGAGGCTGGTACCCGAGGCTACTCTGAAAAGGAGATAGCCCGGTCGCAGACGAAGGAAGCGAGTTGTGGGCGTATTCTGCCCAGGGGAGCTGTTCTGACCAAGACGCAGGGTTACGAAAAGAAAGACTGCGTAAGATGCGACCAATAGTCTGATTGGCCCGTTCTGCTTGACCGTTAGACTGGGGGTGAAAGCCGGAAGAGAGACTGACGGAAGCCCCAATCAAACGGCAAAACTCCCTCCAAAATTGAGACGTGAATTGCGGACCTCTGTCCGAAACGACGTCTGACGGAAGGCCATGAATTCTGAAAACATTCTCGATGATGATTTGTGCCGTCTCTTTAGCAGAAGGAAGTTTAGCAAGGGGAATGAAATGAGCCGCCTTAGAGAACCTATCGACAACCGTAAGAATAACAGTCTTCCCCGCTGACGAAGGCAGTCCGGTGACAAAATCTAAGGCGATGTGAGACCACGGTCGAGAGGGAATAGGAAGCGGCCTGAGACGGCCGGCAGGAGGAGAGTTACCGGACTTAGTCTGCGCGCAGACCGAACAAGCAGCCACGAAACGACGCGTGTCATGCTCCCGGGTGGGCCACCAAAAACGCTGGCGAATGGAAGCAAGCGTACCCCGAACGCCAGGGTGGCCGGCTAACTTGGCAGAGTGAGCCCACTGAAGAACGGCCAGACGAGTAGGAACGGGAACGAAAAGAAGGTTCCTAGGACAAGCGCGCGGCGACGGAGTGTGAGTGAGCGCTTGTTTTACCTGCCTCTCAATTCCCCAGACAGTCAACCCGACAACACGCCCCTCAGGGAGAATCCCCTCGGGGTCAGTGGAGGCTACTGAAGAACTGAAGAGACGAGACAAAGCATCAGGCTTGGTGTTCTTAGAGCCCGGACGATAAGAAATCACGAACTCGAAACGAGCGAAAAACAGCGCCCAACGCGTCTGACGCGCATTAAGTCGTTTGGCAGAACGGATGTACTCAAGGTTCCTATGGTCAGTCCAAACGACAAAAGGAACGGTCGCCCCCTCCAACCACTGTCGCCATTCGCCTAGGGCTAACCGGATGGCGAGCAGTTCGCGGTTACCCACATCATAGTTACGTTCCGACGGCGACAGGCGATGAGAAAAATACGCGCATGGGTGGACCTTGTCGTCAGAGAGGGAGCGCTGAGAAAGGATGGCTCCCACGCCCACCTCTGACGCGTCAACCTCGACAACGAACTGTCTAGAGACGTCAGGTGTAACAAGGATAGGAGCGGATGTAAAACGATTCTTGAGGAGATCAAAAGCTCCCTGGGCGGAAACGGACCACTTAAAGCACGTCTTGACAGAAGTAAGGGCTGTGAGAGGAGCTGCCACCTGACCGAAATTACGGATGAAACGACGATAGAAGTTCGCGAAGCCGAGAAAGCGCTGCAGCTCGACGCGTGACTTAGGGACGGGCCAATCAATGACAGCTTGGACCTTAGCGGGATCCATCTTAATGCCTTCAGCGGAAATAACAGAACCGAGAAATGTGACGGAGGAGGCATGAAAAGTGCACTTCTCAGCCTTCACAAAAAGACAATTCTCTAAAAGGCGCTGGAGGACACGTCGAACGTGCTGAACATGAATCTGGAGTGACGGTGAAAAAATCAGGATATCGTCAAGGTAAACGAAAACAAAGATGTTCAGCATGTCTCTCAGGACATCATTGACTAATGCCTGAAAGACAGCTGGAGCGTTAGCGAGGCCGAAAGGAAGAACCCGGTATTCAAAGTGCCCTAACGGAGTGTTAAACGCCGTCTTCCACTCGTCCCCCTCCCTGATGCGCACGAGATGGTAAGCGTTACGAAGGTCCAACTTAGTGAAAAACCTGGCTCCCTGCAGGATCTCGAAGGCTGAAGACATAAGAGGAAGCGGATAACGATTCTTCACTGTTATGTCATTCAGCCCTCGATAATCTATGCAGGGGCGCAGAGACCCGTCCTTCTTCTTGACAAAAAAAAACCCCGCTCCGGCGGGAGAGGAGGAGGGGACTATGGTACCGGCGTCAAGAGCTACAGACAAATAATCTTCGAGAGCCTTACGTTCGGGAGCCGACAGAGAGTATAGTCTACCCCGGGGGGGGTGGTTCCCGGAAGGAGATCAATACTACAATCATACGACCGGTGTGGAGGAAGAGAGGTGGCCCTGGACCGACTGAACACCGTGCGCAGATCGTGATATTCCTCCGGCACCCCTGTCAAATCACCAGGCTCCTCCTGTGAAGAAGAGACAGAGGAAACAGGAGGGATAGCAGACATTAAACATTTCACATGACAAGAGACGTTCCAGGAGAGGATAGAATTACTAGACCAATTAATGGAAGGATTATGACAAACTAGCCAGGGATGGCCCAAAACAACAGGTGTAAAAGGTGAACGAAAAATTAAAAAAGAAATGGTTTCACTATGATTACCAGAAACAGTGAGGGTTAAAGGTAGCGTCTCACGCTGAATCCTGGGGAGAGGACTACCATCCAGGGCGAACAAGGCCGTGGGCTCCTTTAACTGTCTGAGAGGAATGTCATGTTCCCGAGCCCAGGTCTCGTCCATAAAACAGCCCTCCGCCCCAGAGTCTATTAAGGCACTGCAGGAAGCTGACGAACCGGTCCAGCGTAGATGGACCGACAAGGTAGTGCAGGATCTTGAAGGAGAGACAGGAGTAGTAGCGCTCACCAGTAGCCCTCCGCTTACTGACGAGCTCTGGCCTTTTACTGGACATGAAGTGACAAAATGACCAGCGGAACCGCAATAGAGACAGAGGCGGTTGGTGATTCTCCGTTCCCTCTCCTTAGTCGAGATGCGGATACCTCCCAGCTGCATGGGCTCAGCACCCGAGCCGGCAGAGGAAGATGGTAGTGATGCGGAGAGGGAGGCGACGGAGAGCGCGAGCTCCTTTCCACGAGCTCGGTGACGAAGATCAACCCGTCGCTCAATGCGAATAGCGAGTTCAATCAAGGAATCCACGCTGGAAGGAACCTCCCGGGAGAGAATCTCATCCTTTACCTCTGCGCGGAGACCCTCCAGAAGACGAGCGAGCAAGGCCGGCTCGTTCCAGCCACTGGAGACAGCAAGAGTGCGAAACTCAATAGAGTAGTCTGTTATGGATCGATTGCCTTGACATAGGGAAGACAGGGCCCTGGAAGCCTCCTCCCCAAAAACAGATCGATCAAAAACCCGTATCATCTCCTCCTTAAAGTCCTGATACTGGTTAGTACACTCAGCCCTTGCCTCCCAGATTGCCGTGCCCCACTCACGAGCCCGTCCAATAAGGAGAGATATGACGTAGGCGACACGAGCAGTGCTCCTGGAGTAAGTGTTGGGCTGGAGAGAAAACACAATATCACACTGGGTGAGGAACGAGCGGCATTCAGTGGGCTCCCCAGAGTAACACGGCGGGTTATTGATTCTGGGCTCCGGAGATTCGAAAGCCCTGGAAGTGGCCGGTGGATCGAGGCGGAGATGGTGAACCTGTTCTGTGAGGTTGGAGACTTGGGTGGCCAGGGTCTCAACGGCATGTCGAGCAGCAGACACTTCCTGCTCGTGTCTGCCTAGCATCGCTCCCTGGATCCCGACGGCTGAGTGGAGAGGATCCGAAGTCGCTGGGTCCATTCTTGGTCGGATTCTTCTGTTACGGTGAGTGAATGAGGACCCAAAAGCGAACTAACTTAAACAGAGCTTCTTTAATAACCAAACATAGGTAGGCTCAGATAGACCGGCAGATTCCGACAGGACAGGACAAGGTTACAGCAAACATGACGATGGTCTGGCTCAGGCATGAAACACAACAAACAAGAATCCGACAAGGACAGGAACAGAAACAGAGAGAGATATAGGGACCTAATCAGAGGGAAAAAGGGAACAGGTGGGAAACGGGGTGAATGGGTAGTCAGAGGAGACAAGGAACAGCTGGGGGAGAGCGGGGGAGAAAAGGTAACCTAACAACGACCAGCAGAGGGAGACAGGGTGAAGGGAAAGGACAGAGACAAGACACAACATGACAGTACATGACATAAACCACCTTAAAGTAGTGACGTTATACTATAACCTCTACTGGGTGCTTCAAAAGGTTCCTCAAATGGTAGGGAATTACATGACATGAGCATATTGCGATGCAGAACCCGGGCCCTGCCTGTACCCCTCTCTGGTTTGACCTCATAGACAGGGCTGTCATCAGCTTTCCTGGTTACCACCACATGTATTTGGTCCTCCCAGTGTGATCTTAGCTTTCCCGGCCCCCCACGTTCTGACATGTTCCTCACCAGTACACGATCCCCTGAGACCAGAACCAAACTAATTTTCTTCCGATCGTAGTAGGCTTTTCCCTTTGCTGTTGATTTCTCCCTGTTTCTGCTGCTGATGTCATAGGCTTCAGCCATCTGTTGCTGCCACTTCTTAGCATGAACCTGGTATGATTTCTCCTGTTCCTTTATCTGTAACCCAAAGACAAGGTCAACAGGTAGCAGTGGAGCCCTTCTGGAGCCAAATTGCAGGAAATACGGTGAGAACCCAGTAGCATCACTGATGGTACAATTATATGCATGAATGACCTTGTTCAGATAATCACCCCAGTTGGCCATTTTCTCTTCATCTAGTGTGCGCAACATTGACAACAGTGTACGGTTAAATCTCTCCACCGGATTCCCCTGTGGATAATATTGAGAGGTTCTGGAATTGGCTATTCCCGTATAGTTCTGCAAGGCTCTGAATAAATGATTTTCAAACTCTCTTCCCTGATCCATGATGGGTTTTTGACAAAAAGCCAAACTTTGGGAAGAAATCATCGAAAATATTTTTTTGCTGCAGTTTTCCCTGACATATTTCTGGTGGGGTAGGCTTGTGCAAATTTAGTAAAATTATCTAAAATAACAAAAATGAACTCGTGGCCCCCTCTGCTTTTATCCAAATGCACATAGTCAATTGAAATCATCTCGAAAGGAGCTGTAGCTCGTACATGTTGCATTGGGGCCCTAGTTATTACACTGGGTTTATTTTGTTTGATTACACTTACACACTTTGGTGATAAAGTGTTCAATGTCATGTTGCATGCACGGCCAATAAAAGTGTTCTTGCGCTAAGTTCAACACTCTTTCTGTTCCTAGATGGGCCATTTCAGTGTGTAAGTACTTGTAAATCAGTGTTCTATACTGACTTGGTACCACAACTTGTGTCCTTTTTGCTGTTTTCCTTTATAATAATCCATCTGGTGAGACATGGAGTCTGTTCCACTCTTGCAGTAACTGTTTGACTGTATGACTCTTGTTGACATACTGTTGGTTTAGGCTTCGTCCTTTTCTCGATACAGCCGGATCCTTTAACTGAGCCTGCATGAGATCGTGTGGAGACAGTCGGTCTCTAACTGTCCCCCCCCCCCCCCCATTTCAAGTGAGTGTTTCTCTCTGCATTCTTCCATGTAATGTTCAGCATGCAAAGGAGAGCGTGACAGAAAGTCTGTGTCAGTGTTTACCTTTCCAGGATGATACTTCAGTGTGAAATTAAAGTCAGACAGCTCTGTCACCCAGCGATGACCGGTGGCATTCAGTCTTGCTGTAGTTAGTACATATGTCAAGGGGTTATTATCACTGTGCACTCTCACAGCGGGAGCATAAAATAGGTAATCTCGGAACCGCTCAGTCACTGCCCATTTGAGGGCCAAGAATTCCAGTTTCCCTGAGTGAAGGTGATAGTTTCTCTCTGCTTGAGTCAGGGTGCGGGAGCCATATCCAATGACTCTCAGTTTTCCACTTTGTCGTTGGTATAACACCCCTCCCGATCCCTCTTCGGAGGCATCAACTTGCAGGATAAAAGGGTTCTTGAAATCTGGGTAAGCATGCACAAGTGGATTAGTCAACACACTCACCAAGTGTTCTAATGCTCTCTGGTGAGCACCCTCCCGTATAACTTTCTGGTGGGGCAGAGCCTGTCCCGACTGCATAGCTACCTTGGTCCTTCGCTTCCCGGATGCTGGGCTCTCTGACTTCACTGCTAGTAAGTCATAGAGACATTTAGCATGTTGTGAAAAGTTCTGTACATAACCCCTATAGTACCCTAGAAACCCCAGTAGTTTCCTCAGCTCTCTCACGTTTGTTGGTGGCCTGTTGACCAGTTCTTGCACTGCTACAATTTCTTTAACATCCATTCTGTAACCCTCAGCAGAAAGGATTTTTCCTAAATAACGGACCTCATTCTTGAATAGGTCACACTTATCAGCCCTGAGTTTAATACCCCATTTATTTTGCTGCCTGAGAACCTGACGGACATCTTCCACATGTTGTTCAAATGACTGACTAAAAATAAGAACGTCATCCAAACATGGTATACAGATTCTATCTCTTATACCCTCTAAACCTTCCTCCAGGCTTCGTTGGAAGGCAGAGGGACTGTTTGATAAGCCAAAGGGAATTCTATTCCATTCATATAAGGCCCAAGGGGTGCTGAAGGCAGTGTATTGTCTGGACTCCTCTCCCACAAATCTTTGGTGGTCTGCCTTTCCTTGATCTAAAACTGTGAACCATGAGTTTCCTCCCAAACCATAAAGTATTTCCTGTAAAAGGGGGATGGGATGCCTGTCCAGAACAGTCTTCTTGTTCAATCCCCTGTAATCAACACAAAGGCTTAAACTCCCACCCTTTTCCCATACGCAGACCAAAGGTGATGCGTATGATGAAGTTGACTTCCTGGTGAAGTTTTTGTTCAGGAGACACTGAAGGTGGCTTTTCACCTCAGCATACAAGGGGCGTGGCACACCGTTGTATCTCTTTGCCACTGGTATGTTATCCGTCAATGTTATCTCCATTCTGAGATTTTCAATACACCCTAAGTCCATGTCATCTTTGGTGAAAACAGCTGATTCCTCTCTGAGCATCCGTTGGACTAATTCTTGTTGCTCTTGGCTCAAGTGCTGAACCTCTACAGGTGGGTCCCACCACTCTATTTGACCGTTGTCCGGGCCAGGATCCGGTGGGGATCTGTCTTGAACCTGTGCTACAGTAACCTTTTCTCCACTGGGCACAGGAACGCTTCTACGCTTTGTAATGTCCCTATCACTGTTTGTCTTGGTAAGGTAATGTCATGTTTGATAGTATTCACTACTGCAATTAGTATTCACTACTGTATTCACTACTGACTTTGTAGGTCCAGGCACCAGATCACTCTCACGTCCAGGTCAAATAACACAATTTCATCATCGAAGGGAGCTCCTCTTGGGATACAGGGATGAATCCATTTTGTTTGTCCACCTGGAATGACAATGTCACGTCTGCCTGCCTTAAGCAAGCATTCCTCCGTGGACTCTGAGTGCTGAAGCAGATTGAGTAAAGCCTTTGCCTTTCCCTGTCCTAGCTTAAGTGCACTTCTAAGCATCTTTACTGTAAACATCATCTCTGAGGGCTCCTTGTTACTTTTTGTTTGAACTATTTCTTCAATTACATTAAACCCAATGATTGGTTTCTCCAGTCTTCCATTTGTGATTAATATCGGAACCCTCAACTATTTTCCTGCAATGACCTCAGCTTTGGAATCAAGCAAATTAAAGCAAATGTCCATCAAACCCAGAAAGGGAATTTCAGTGCCATTGGCTGCCCTCAGATCCAGTTTCTCTGTATTTGTGTGTGTGGCAAATTACGTTTTCTCCATTCCTCACTTATGATGGATACCTCAGCCCCTGTGTCCCATAGTGCTAGAGTCTTTACACTCTCCATATAACACCACACTTGACATTTTTTACCAATGACCTGTGCTATATTACAATGTCCTGTGGTAGCTGGGGTAGTTGGCCCCCACTCTCTCTGTGTCATGGGACAAGGGAAGTTGTGGTCAGTCTTGCGGGCAGTCTTACATGTAGGTTGGTGCTTTTTCCAATGATCCTGTTGGCACACTTTGGAACAATAGGCAGATTTATGATACAATGAACACAACTTCAACTCTGCGATTCTCTCTACCTTTGCACTGCAGCCACTGCAACACTGGATGGAACTAGATGTATCTGAGGTCACTCCCCGTTCCATGGTTGTGACCCCCCCCAGGCTTTTTCAGATGGATGTGCGTTGCCCCTGATCCTACATCCTACTGCCCATTGGCTATCACTGCCACATGTGTAGCAATGATTACAAGTCTGTTGACCAGTCTCATAACAACTTTTGCATTTTCTTTTCTCCCTGTTGGTTGGACTTGGTTTTCTGTTGGAGCGATTCCTAACTGAACTGTCACCCTGGCCCTGCACTGACTTTACTAATGAGGCAACCTGACAGGTCAGTTCTTTGATTGCTTCATTGCTCGCATCAATTTTACTCAGGAGAGGATTATATTTCTTTTGTTTTTGGACTGTGGTCTGTGAGGGCTCTGCCTGTGCACATTCCTCTCCGCTATTCCCGTTATCCTCACTCTGTACTGCGTTCACTCGTGTGGGTGTGAATTTACGGGAAATCCTGGTCTTTTGCATGCGTTCGCTTTCATTGCCCTGGGCAATTTGCATTTTCTCAAACAACAGTTCATCACTGGTGTTAATATTCTGGAGATGCACTCTCATCTCTGCCCTGACATTACAATTAGTTTATTCTGTAACAATGGCCTGCAGGCATTGGCTCTTGACTAACTCTGTTCCATATTTCAGTCCTGATTGGGCACGAGCTGAGGCTGATAACACCTGCCTCAGGTCAAAGACTAGGGGACTAGGAGGTCCAAGGCAGACTCTCCTGGCTCTTGTGTTGCTTTAGTCAACTTGTGATACAGTTCAGTGGCATCCTTCTCTGCATAATGTGTCCTCAAGATTTGCCTTGTGTAGAGTGTGTGTGTAGAGTGTCATGTCTGTTTACCCCTCCAGGTAACTCCTAATCTTAAGCCCTGGGCTCACAGCTCTGATTACTGCTTCTATGATTTCTAATTCATGGTACCCTTTTCTCCGTCCATTTTCAATTTGATGTTCTAGGCTGCTGAAGCTGAGCTTATCTTTTTGATTCTGATCTCCGATCTGTCCATGAATTTTAAAGTCTTTATATCTGGATATACTCACTCCATTCTCTCTCTGTGGCGGGTGCCTTTCTGGAGCTGAGACCACTTCTCTGCTGGGCTGAAGAGCCCCTCCCTCTTCTTTTCGTTCTGCCGCAGCTCCCAGCTCCCGTCTCTCCGCTGGGTTCGCTGTCCACTTGCCTCATTGGCGCCGACTGGCTGAGACTTGTAGGCAGACTTTTGACAGCATCCTCAGAGTCCGTTATTCCTTTGATTTCGTCTTTCAGTTGAAGCAGCCATGACATTCCCTCATCCTCTGATTCCATTAAATCCTCCTTCTCACAGTAATCTTCCATCAATTTGCGCCGCAAAGCTCTTTCCTTTCACTTCAGAGTCATCTACACCTCCTATTCCATAACGTACACACAAGTGCCGTAAATTGTCCTCAGTTAAAGTCCATAAACTCTGTTTGATTTCATCCAACAACGTTTCCCTCTCTCGACTCATATTGTCCTACTCACGTGGCAACAACGACAATGCAGGCAATGGCAACATAGCTACACTCCGTTAGGTGGTTAGCCTGCTAACGTTAGCTAGCTAGCTACTCTCCCAATGTCTCTCACTCATTGTCTGTTCCAGGAATATGGGCCGGTGCTCACATGAAAATAAATCTCAGCGGTGCCTTATCATATAAACTACAGCGCGAAAAGTACGGTTTACTTCACTTTTAATCATGTCAGCACAGGTAACAGCCGTGTACAGTCTTTCTTTAGTTTTACATTCTTACTCTTTCCAATTCACTTAAACTATATTTCTTTATTTCCCATGGGCTTCACCAGAGTACCCCCTAGTGGCTGGGATACAACTGCCCCTTACACTAGCATAGCGGTTGTCACATCACAGAAACTTCAAATACTGATGACTGACATTGTATCAATCATCATGCGTGTTTCATGTTGTGTATTTTGGTGGTCATATTCAGTGGCGTAAAGTAATTAAGTAAAAATACTTTAAAGTACTACTTAAGTAGTTTTTTGGGGTATCTGTACTTTACTATTTATATTTTTGACAACTTTTACATCACTACATTCCTAAAGAAAATGCTGTACTTTTTACTCCATACATTTTCCCTGACACCCAAAAGTACTCGTTACCTTTTGAATGCTTAGCAGGAGAAAAAAATGGTCCAATTCGCACACTTATCAAGAGAACATCCCTAGTCATCCCTACTGCCTCTGATCTGGTGGAGTCACTTTAATCAATTATGTCTAAGTGTTGGAGTGTGACACTGGTTATCCGTAAATGAAAAATACAAGAAAATTGTGCCATCTTTAAGGAATTTTAAATTAGTCATACTTTTACTTCTACTTTTGATACTTAAGTATATTTTAGCAACTACATTGTAACGCCCAACGCAGGAGATGAGAAGCAGGCACAGGGAGTGAACCATTTAATATAGACGGACATGCAGCGGAACAAGAACAGAGTCTGAACATAAACACAACCCGGCAAACAATGCTACAACAGGGAACAACACAGAGGAGCAGACATATACGCAGGGGAAATCAACACAGTGAGGGAGTCCAGGTGAGTCCACTGAGCACAGCTGCGCGTAATGATGGTAACAGGAAGGCATGATGACAGGTAGCCTGGCGCCCTCGAGCGCCAGGGAGGAGGTGCGGGAGCAGGCGTGACATACATTTACTTTGATACTGAAGTACATTTAAAACCAAATACTTTTAGACTTTTACTCAAGTAGTATTTTACTGGGTGACTTTCACTTGAGTAATTTTCTATGAAGGTATATTTACTTTTACTGCAGTATGAGAATTGAGTCCTTTTTACACCACTGGTCATATTTAGAACTACAGCTCCCTAGAGCACTCTAGTTTAGCACTCTAGTTTGAATTCGCCCACGCTAGCCTGTTGTTGGGTGGGATCTGTAGTTGCAGAGCCTGCTGCTGCCTGTTCTGAATGCTGAGGATGACCAGTGGTGACGTTCGCCACCAGGTGGACATTCACTGAAAAGCACGACCTCGGAACTAGTCATCAGTACAGCCATTGTCATCAAGCCTTGGAACTTTAGTTGTTTTTATCTCAACTACGTTTCTGTATCGGGTTTCTAAACCAAGGTTATCTTTTTCATCGATACTGACTTGGGACCCTATCACTGAATAAGATGGACCAGATCCCAATATTAAATATATGGCTCTGGGAGAAACCGCCATAGGGGTAGTATAAGCAATACTATTACAATGTGCAGTGCATCTTATTCCGTCATCAATGTGCAGTACAACAACATTCCGTCATTGCATTGGCAATATAATGACAAGTTGGCATGACTGACGTGTAGTCTACATACATCCTCTATGGGGCCTTTCTGTGCTGCAATCAGGTAGGCCTATATGTGTGGAGGAAGAGAATGAGGCTCTTTTGGCAGTGAGCTACTGAACGTTGGATGAGAAACATTTTGTTCTTTCAAAAGAAGGAGAAAGCCACACCTTTCTACACCTTTCTAGAGTTTCTAGAGGCTCTTGTCAGTTCTTCACTGTTCCACATTGCTTCACCACCATGGCATTCTCTGGGAAGTACAAGCTCGAAAGTCAGGAAAACTCTTATGAGTTTCTAGAGGCAATTGGTAAGTCAAAGCACTCAACAATATTTTGAATTAGGGTATTGCAGAGAACATTGTTGTTAACCTCAAAATCTCATCAATACTTCCCAACTAACCCTAACCCTAAACATAACCCTACCCTACCTTAGCTCAACCTAACCCTAGATAGGCAGGCAGATAGACAGAGACAGACAGATAGATAGACACAGTAGATGGATAGATATTATTGATCAATTCTAACCCTACCATTCTGTACTCTTCCCCTGGGTTTTGCCAAATCCAAGACAGACATCAACGTGATAACAGAGGTGCATCGGGAGGGGGTTGATTTCACCTGGTCTCAGGTGATCCCAAACTGGACCTGGACTAACAAATTCACCATCGGTAGTGTAAGTTAGAGACCATGAGACGCTCCAAATTCACGGTGAGGAAATTTATGAACGACTGAAGGTTTGAATCTGCTTATTAAAATCATTGAATATCAGCTAAAGTATTCTAGAAGTTGTCATTTCAAAGATCCGGACTCTTTTTGTCCTTCTTAGACCACCGTCACCATGGAAGGTGGCAAGATTGCTATTCCGTTCCCCCAGTACCGTTTTACTGCTGAGATCAGTGGGGAGAAGCTTATCATGGTAAGAGCAAGTGGCCGAGACAGAGAGAAAGAGAGTGACTAAGTTAGTAAGAGATTGAATGAAAGAGAGATACATATATATATATACAGTGAAGCTGTGTCCGAATACCCATATCCCATTTTAAATAGTAGGCTTTTTGGGTATGTGAAAATATAAAGTTTTATAGTATTTTTGCGATCCTGGCTATATGAGTGATGTTACTATTCCCACCAAATAGGTGTTTGCCTTTCACGCCAGTGACCAGGATTTGCTTCCCTTCCCTGCCGTTTGCTACATTGGTGTCAGAAGTGGGATGGTGCCCGTAAGCCCATCGGAGAGGCATGTACACACCAGGAACTTGGTATAGAGGGCTACACTCCCTCTAATAAAGGGGGTAATGTAACAACCTTCACTCAACATCTAGAGACCCCGTCAAAAGGTTTGGATCCTTTGGCGTAATGGTTAAAGTTAGAATCCTTAGATGCTGCATACATTTTTGGACTTATAAATTCATTATACACTACCGGTCAAAAGTTTTAGAACACCTTCTCATTCAAGGGTTTTTCTTTATTTTTACTATTTTCTACATTGTAGAATAATAGTGAAGACATCAACACTATGAAATAACACATATGTAGTAATTCAAAAAGTGTTAAACAAATCAAAATATATTTTGCATTTGAGATTCTTCAAATAGCCACCCTTTCCCTTGATGACAGCTTTGTAAACTCTTGGCATTTTCTCAACCGGCTTCACCTGGAATGCTTTTCCAACAGTCTTGAAGGAGCTCCCACATATGATGAGCACTTGTTGGCTGCTTTTCCTTCATTCTGCGGTCCAACTCATCACAAACCATCTCAATTTGGTTGTGGTTGGGTGACTGTGGAGTCCAGGTCATCTGATGCAGCATTCCTTCACTCTCCTTCTTGGTCAAATAGCCATTACACAGCCTGAAGGTGTGTTGGGTCATTGTTGAAAAACAAATGAAAGTCCCGCTAAGCCCAAACCAGATGGGATGGTATATTGATGCAGAATGCTGTGGTAGCCATGGTGGTTAAGTGTGCCTTGAATTCTAAATACATTACAGACAGTGTCACCAGCAAAGTACCCCCACACAATAACACCTCCTCCTCCATGCTTTACGGTGGAAAATAAAAATGCAGAGATCATCCGTTCACCCACACCACGTTTAACAAAGACATAGCGGTTGGAACCAAAAATCTCAAATTTTGACTCCAGACCAAAGGACAAATTTCCACCGATCTAATGTCCATTGCTCAAGTTTCCTGGCCCAAGCAAGTCTCTTCTTCTTATTGGTGTCCTTTAGTAGTCATTTCTTGGCAGGAAATCATTCTTGGCAGGCCTGATTCACGCAGTCTCCTCTGAACAGTTGATGTTGAGATGTGACTGTTACTTGAACTCTTTGAAGCATTTATTTGGGCTGCAACTTCTGAGGCTGGTAACTCTAATGAACTTATCCTCTGCAGCACAGGTAACCCTGGGTCTTCCATTCCTGCAGCGGTCCTCATGAGAGCCTGTTTCATCATAGCGCTTGATGGTTTTTGCGACTGCACTTTCAAAGTTCTTGAAATGTTCCATATTGACTGACCTTCATGTCTTAAAGTAATGAAGGACTGTTGTTTCTCTTTGCTTATTTGAGCTGTTCTTGCCATAATATTGACTTGGTCTTTTACCAAATAGGGCTATCTTCTGTAAACCAACTCTACCTTTCAGAACACAACTTATTGGCTCAAACACATTACAATTCCACTGTACATTATTTCCACAAATTAATTTTTAAGAAGGAACACCTGTTAATTGAAATGCATTCCAGGTGACTACCTCATGAAGCTGCTTGAGAGAATGCCAAGAGTGTGCAAAGCTGTAATCAAGGCAAAGGGTGGCTACTTTGAAGAATAACAAATATAAAATATATTTTGATTTGTTTAACACATTTTTGGTTACTATATGATGTCATATGTGTTCTTTAATAGTTTTGATGTCTTCACTATTATTCGACAATGTAGAAAATAGTACAAATAAAGAAAATCCCTTGTTTTAAAACTTTTGACTGGTAGTGCATATACCTTATGAAGGCCTCAAGAGCATAGATCAGCTGTTCTACCCTATCAGACCGCAAAATATAAGCTTGTTTTACGCCAACGTTTGTAAACCATGTAAACAAACACTATATAGCCTCAAAACATGGTTAAAACCATAGTTTGATATCATGGATGGTTAGTCCTTGCATCCATGTCTCGGTCTATGAATTTGAGAGTGGTTAAACTTCTCCCATCCAGGGACGGACTGGGAGTAAAAAAGGGCCCTGGACTGATCCAGATCGCCCCACCAGAACCGGCCCCCGTATCCTCCACCACGGCCGCACTGCTAATGCACGCACGTACACACACGACCAGCCCCTAATACAACCACCTAGCTGCATCACAACCATTGATCACTACTGCAGTGCTACTTTAAAAAGGCTGCAGAACACACACACAAACGCTGCACGTTGTTAGAAAACTTCTACAGAACACACACTGAATTTGTCACGATAAGAACGACCTCACATCACATGAAGCCTAGAGTGAAAATGAGATTCAACAATATCCACAATACTCACTGAGACATAGAACAGTCTAACTGCTGCTCAGGGTCAGTTGGCTGGCTTTGAGTGGTGGGAGTACACCTTCTAAAAAACAGTGGTTGAACACCTCTCCAAAAATAGAATGTAACCTGTAAGAGAGCAGCACAAGCCATCATGAGTCTTGATTGAACTACATCACAGCAACTGAAGCCCAGAGTGAAAAAGAGATGCTATAATATTCACAATACTGAAATATAGAACTGTCTAACTGCTGCTCAGGGTCAGCTGGCTGTCTTCACTCTGTCAAAGTACTGGACAAGAGACAGAAATGTAGGAGTAAAATAATGGTAAGTAAGCAAGTTATAGGAAATATGCCACAAGTACCTTATTGGAGGAGCAATTTTTATCAACAGCACGCTTTTCTCTGCAACTCAATCGATCACCATGCCAAAACAAACAACATCCTCTCTGGGCAGCTTTAAAAAGAACGTAAAAATATGTTTGCTGTCTTCTGTGCCCATATGAATAACCCCTATGATGTAACTGGAATGATGAGATAGGTTCTTCTCCTCTGTTTTTGTTTTATTATTTCACTGCCGTACTGTGTTCGATCTTGTCTAGCCATCTCGTCTCAAGAGGACCACAATGGAAATAAGGCCCAGACTTTATTGTGTGTGTAATGGGTGCGTGCTGGTGGCAGGGAAGTCAGGTTCAGGATAATGAACTTGGTATAAACAGAGTTGTTTAATAAGTGCTTACAAAACTCCAAAAGCCAAAATAATAAAAGGGGGTACAAAACCCGTCGCACACCAGAACATAACTTGCACATAACATACAATCAAACAATCACGAAGAGGACATGAGGGGAAACAGATGGGATTGGAACCAGGTGTGAAGAAAGACAAGACAAAACCAATGGAAAATGAAAAATGGATCAGCGATGGCTAGAAGGTTGGTGAAGTAGACCGCAGAACACCGCCCCGAAGGGACCGACTTCGGCGGAAGTCGCGACAGTGTGTTATCCTCTGATTTTATTCATGTGCATGTATGGCTTTTTCAAGTTTTATGTGTGCTTGTTTTTTAAAATGGTCGAATTAATAAACTAAACTAAAGTATCCAGGGCCATTAGGATGTCCTTCTCGGTGGCCATCAGCATGAAGGCCTCTAGGTATTTTTGTGCGAGAGTGCTCCTGAGTCTGTTCTTGATATACTTTAAGGTAGAGAAACTTCGCTTGCTCTACTTGGGTAACTGAGAGGGTGAGTAGGAACTTGTATCCAAGGTCAAGGATATGGTACGCATCAGTCAGCAGGTTGTACCGTCTCAGCATCTGGTAACAACACAGTGATGAGCAGCATTTATTCTTCATTTCCACCTCATCTTCATTTCCATTTTGGCCATCCTCCACTGTCCTGGTCATGTATTCCTCCAATCCTGAAATGTTCAGTCTTTTCCACTGTACAGTGAGGCTTCTCAGCTCACACTGCAAATTGTCAACTGTTGCTTGGCTATCAAATCGAAGCAAACATTTGCTGAAGCTCTTGAAGGGCTGTCTCTGGAAGACCATTGGATGTTATTTGTGAGAAGTTTCTAGGGCCCAGAAGGGTTAGGTCAGCATATAGAGTGCCATGAGACAGAATTCACCTGTGGAAACTATCTGTGACTGTATCCATAATTTGATTGTGGACTTGAACTTTATAGGCACTCTACTCTCTGCCTCTGTCAAAGCTTCATCTTGAGCCATCTATCCAGACATGATTTTCTTCTTTCTTGCCCTTTTCCGTGGCAGAGTGGCTTCCACCTCCTCCAGTTCTGTGTCCTCATCCTGTTCTTTGATCTTTTTATTTGCAAACTGAACAAATGTGTCTGTAGCTGCCTTAATGGTGTCAAAGTCTCTTGACATGCCTTTCAGGGTTTCCTGTGTAGCCACAACCATTTGATGAGCAGACAGGATGTCCATCCCACTTGTCTGCAATAAATATTTGAGCTATCAGTATCGTCTTATACTGGAGAAGAGCCTCAGTAAGTCCTCTTTCCTTCACCAGAACAGTTGTCTTCATGTTGACCTGTCCTTGTATGGCTGATAGTGTGAGGAGCACTTCAACATAGAGACCCTGGTCTGGTTTTCCAAAGGATCCAAAGACCTTCTTCAAAGCACTATCCTTAGCCCACCAGCGTGTTTCTCCGATTGGAGACAGGCATCTGTGTTGCGTGTCATGGCTCTTCTTCTCCCACACATCCATCCTTTGGTAGGATTCACGGAGTAACACAGCAATGTCGTTAAGGAGAGCAAACAGCGACCCACTTGCTAAGACAATTTCAGTTGTGTCGGACAAAACCAGATTAAGAAAAAGTATTCATTCCCCTTGGCGTTTTTCCTATTTTGTTGCATTACAACCTGTAATTTAAATAAAAAAAAATATTTGGATTTCAGTTAAGGGACATACACAAAATAGTCCAAACTGGTGAAGTGAAATAAAAATAAAAAACTTGTTTTAAAAAATGAATAAATAAATTAAAACATGAAAAGTGGTGTGTATTCCCCCCATTTCATATGAAGCCCCTAAATAAGATCTGGTGCAACCAATTACCTTCAGAAGTCACATTATTAGTTAAATAAAGTCCACCTGTGTGCAATCTAAGTGGCACATGATCTGTCACATGATCTCTGTATGTATACACCTGTTCTGAAAGGCCCCAGAGTCTGCAACACCACTAAGCAACGGGCACCACCAAGCAAGCGGAACCATGAAGACCAAGGAGCTCTCCAAACAGGTCAGGGACAAAGTTTTGGAGAAGTACAGATCAGGGTTGGGTTATAAAAAAATATCAGAAACTTTGAACATCCCACGGCGCACCATTAAATCCACTATTAAAAAAATTAAAGCATATGGCACCACAACAAATCTGCCAAGAGAGGGCCGCCCACCAAAACTCACGGACCAGGCAAGGAGGGCATTGATCATAGAAGCAACAAAGGGACCAAAGATAACCCTGAACGAGCTGCAAAGCTCCACAGCAGAGATTGGAGTATCTGTCCATAGGACTACCTTAAGCCGTACACTTCACAGAGCTGGGCTTTAAGGAAGAGTGGCCAGAAAAAAGCCATTGCTTAAAGAAAAAAATAAGCAAACACATTTGGTTTTCGACAAAAGGCATGTGGGAGACTCCCCAAACATATGGAAGAAAGTACTCTGGTCAGATGAGACTAAAATGCTATGTCTGGCACAAACCCAACAAACACCTCTCATCATCCCGAGAACACCATCCCCCCAGTGAAGCATGGTGGTGGCAGCATCATGCTGTGGGGATGCTTTTCATCGGCAGAGACTGGGAAACTGGTCAGAATATAAGGAATGATGGATGGCGTTTCAGTCTTCCAGAGATTTGAGACTGGGACGGAGGTTCACCTTCCAGCAGGACAATGACCCTAACCATACTGCTAAAGCAACACTGGAGTGGTTTAAGGGGAAACATTTAAATGTCTTGGAATGGCTTAGTCAAAGCCCAGACCTCAATCCAATTGAGAATCTGTGGTATGACATAAAGATCGCTGTTCACCAGCGGAACCCATCCAATTTGAAGGAGCTGGAGCAAATCCCAGTGGCTAGATGTTCCAAGCTTATAGAGACATACCCCAAGAGACTTGCAGCTGTAATTGCTGCCAAAGATGTCTGTACAAAATATTGGCTTGGGGGGTGGTGAATAGTTATGCACGATTAAGTTCTGTTTTTTGTCTAATTTCTTGTTTGTTTCACAACAAAATATATTTTGCATCTTCAAAGCGGTAGGCTTGTTGTGTAAATCAAATGATACAAACCCCCAAACAATCTATTTTAATTCCAGGATATAGGGCAACAAAATAGAAAAAATACCAAGGGGGCTGAATACTTTCGCAAGCCACTATATATGTACAAACTACCTCGATTAACCTGTAACCCCGCACACTAACTGGGTACCAGTACCCCCTGTATATGGCCTCGTTATTGTTATGTAATCTTATTGTGTTATATAGATTTTTTTACTTTACTTTATTAGTAAATATTTTCTTTACTCTATTTCAAATCAAAATCAAATCAAATTTTATTGGTCACAAACACATGGTTAGCAGATGTTAATGCGAGTGTAGTGAAATGCTTGTGCTTCTAGTTCTGACAGAGCAGTAATATCTAACAAGTAATCTAACACTTCCCCTACAACTACCTAATACACACAAATCTAAAGAGATTAATGAGAATATGTACATATAAATACATGGATGAACGATGGCCAGCAGCATAGGCAAGGTGCAATAGATGGTATAAAATACAGTATACACATATGATATGAGAAATGTAAGATAAACATTATTAAAGTGCCCTTATTTAAAGTGGCATTGTTTAAAGTGACTCGTGATCCATTTATTAAAGTGGCCAGTGATTGGGTTTCAATGTAGGCAGCAGCCTCTCTGAGTTAGTGATTGCTTTTTAGCAGTCTGATGGCCTTGAGATAGAAGCTGTTTTTCAGTCTCTCGGTCACAGCTTTGATGCACCTATACTGACCTCGCCATCTGGATGGTAGCGGGGTGAACAGGCAGTGGCCCGGATGGTTGTTGTCCTTGAGGATCTTTTCGGCCATCCTGTGACATCGGGTGCTGTAGGTGTAATGGAGGGCAGGTAGTTTGCCCCCGGTGATGCGTTGTGCAGACCACAACACCCTCTGAAGAGCCTTGCGGTTGAGGGCGGTGCAGTTGTCGTACAAGGCTGTGATACAGCCTGACAGGATGCACTCGATTGTGCATCTGTAAAGGTTTGTCAGGGTTTTGGGTGACAAGCCACATTTTTCCAGCCTCTTGAGGTTGAAGAGGCACTGTTGCGCCTTCTTCACCACACTGTCTGTGTGGGTGGACCATGTGGTGAAGAAGGCACAACAGCATTGAGGTCAAGGGCTTGTAAGTAAGCATTTTACGGTACACCTGTTGTATTTGGCGCATGTGACAAATACAATTTGATTTGATTTGGGATTGTGCAAGAACCTCTGGCAAGAGACAGGTCGGTAATGTCTCCTCACAACCACTAGGGGGAGACATCTGGCCACTGTTCCTCTACCACTGAAACAACAGATCCTTTACAAAATGAAATAAATAATACTTTATCCTCTACACAAGGCCTGGGCAATTATTTTCCATGGAAGACCACATTAGAATATATTTTTTGCCATCGCGGGTCAGGATCAAATTACATTACTGTGTTGACCAATATATCTTCTGTAAATCACATCCAGATATGCTACTTATTTTACTCTTTTAACATGCACTGAGATGAACCACGTCCATGGTCTCCTTTTGGTAGGTATTTTCATTATTAAACATGCAATGAACTACACGGAGGGAAAAGTACACTGTGCATTCAGCACCATGGACAGAACTCTTGTTAACGGGTATGCACAAAAACACAAGACAGAGAGCGAGAGCTCAACATTACATTTAAACTACTCAATCAGCGTGAGGAGTGAAGTCTCTGATGGACATTGACTAGAGCAGTGAAGTCAGGTATAGTTTCTTATGTCGCTATGCTCAGGATTGCTGAGAGGTGAGAGCCAGTAAGAGATTATCTGTGCCTTGACTTGTTAAATTCATCACTCAAAATGTCTGCTCACATACATAGGTTGACCCAAAGAGTACTAACATCTTCTGAGCATGACTCCTAATCTTTGGAAAGTTTTGTTCATGGAGAGATGCATTAGAACCTCATCAGTGACATTGTTTTGAATAGCTCTCCAATCACTGTATCAGACTGAAGATCGATAAGCTCAAGTTGCAGGTCTGTGCGAGCGTTTTCCACATTGAAGTTGAAAGGAGAGGAATCCAACAGCATGTCATTTTCCAACACTTTGAAATCCTCAGAACAACGAGGAAACTCGCCATTCAAAGCACGCAGCAGCGATGTATACTTCTCCCCGCTGGTCATCTGATAGGGAACAGACTAGTAGTGTCGGAAGGTGGGTGAGATTGTTGGCTTCTACTTAGTGGTCAGGAGGAGTAATTTCCCTTGAAGGCTTTGGCAAGGCTGTACATCTGATGTGCAAAAAGGCCCTTTCCTTGTAGTTTTTAATTCAGTTCATTCATGAGGGCCATGATGTCCACGATGAAGGAAAAATCAGCCAACCATTCTTTATCTTGCAGTTGAGGGAAATCCACATATTTTCCTTTCATTTGCAAAAAGGCAGGAATCTCTGATTTCAGGTCCCACACCCTTCTAAGCATCTTCCCCAAACTCACCCATGTCACATTTGTGCAGTAGGGGAGATCTGCATGACCCGACTCTTGTCTCTTCCAACAGTGAGACAAACTGCCTATAGATTTGCCTGTAGATTTTGCTCTTATGAAGTTTACTACTTAAGTGACTGCATCCACAACATGGCTCATTTTCAGATCACGTTTACAGAGCACCTCCTGATGAATAATGCAATGCAGGAAAATTATCTGGGTTCAGCTCAGCTACTTGATCCTGTATCCTTTTCAAAAGGCCAACTTTTTTCCTGTCAAGTTTTGGCACCCATTAGTGGTCACATTGGGACAGTACATAGCTAGCTCTCGCAATTCCGTCATTTGCTTAAAGCAGTTTTGTGAAAAGTCCTTGCTGCTTTTGCAACTGAGAAAGCAACTCCTTCGAATCACCTGCCCTCTGCTCAGAAGACATATTCCTATATTTCTCTGCATGCTTTGTCTGGAAGTGTCGGGACAAGTTGTAGTCTTTCAAGACAGCGATGCTCTCTTTGCACACAAAGCACACAGCTTTCCCTGACACCTCAATAAAGGTCCACTCTTACTGGAACACCTTACATTCATTGTATACTTTCCTTTTCTTTGAAATCTTTGAAAAACTTTTTTTTTTTGTGCAATTTCTAGCGAGCTACTATTTATAACTGTGACGTGTGTGTCAGCCTGTCAGTCAATGCCTGTCCTCGTGCAGTTGTTATTTAAACGTGCCTTCAAAATAAATGCCCCACAAGCGGTGGGAGTTAAATCATTACACAAAGGCGAGTATTCATTAGCCTTTTAATTTGAATAGCAAATACAGTACGTTTTTCAGAACTTTACTATCGCAAATTCTTTATGTGATCTGAGCATGATTCCTCGGGCCTTATTGAATCAGGTTGCGGGCCGCATACAGCCCCGGGTCGGCCTTTGCCCTGCTCTACACAGTGCTACCAGATTACTTAAAGACATTAAGAGGAAAAGCCAGATCTATTTGCCACTGAAATGTGTTTTTCGATCGCCAGCATTCAATTGATACAATGAAGTTGGATAAGTCAATTATAGCCTATTTTTATTTGTTGCTCACAGTATTCATACCAATTAAATCAAGCTATGAACAAATTATTATTGTAATATGCATTCATATTTTTTAACACAATTACTGAACCAACCTTCAGCTACCCAAACCTCTAATGGCAATGCAATAAAACAAAAACATCCAGACTCATGTCTCATGGCTAAGTTCCTTGTAAGTCTCTTTCAAAATGTAGGTTTATGGGAGAAAGGAATTGCTGCTGCAATTTGTCAAAAGTCTTAATTTTCCAGACAACAGTTCCCCTCTTTGTACAGCAAACATATGTTCATGATCTCTTTGACTGTGTTGGAGGCAAATTGAGATACCTTGTTCATCATTAGAAAATGATCACGTGGTCAAGATAGTACGCTCCAATAGGAAAGAAGCAAAAGATGATTCATCTTCTGTAGTTCTGTGCCTCGACATATATACAGTTGAAGTTGAAAGTTTACATACAATTTAGCCAAATACATTTAAACTCAGTTTTTCACAATTCCTGACAATTAATCCAAGTAAAAATTGCCTATCTTAGGTCAGTTAGGATCACCACTTTATTTTAAGAATGTGAAATGTCAGAATAATAGTAGAGCGAATGATTCATTTCAGCTTCTATTTCTTTCGTCACATTCCCAGTGGGTCAGAAGTTTACATACACTCAATTAGTATTTGGTAGCATTGCCTTTAAATTGTTTAACTTGGGTCAAACATTTCAGGTAGCCTTCCACAAGCTTCCCACAATAAGTTGCGCGAATTTTGACCCATTTCTCTTGACAGAGCTGGTGTAACTGATTCAGGTGTGTAGGCCTCAATGCTCGCACACGCTTTCAGTTCTGCCAACAAATTTTCTATAGGATTGAGGTCGGGGCTTTGTGATGGCCACTCCAAAACCTTGACTTTGTTGTACTTAAGCCATTTTGCCGCAACTTTGGAAGTATGCTTTGGGTCATTGTCCATTTGGAAGACCCATTTGCGACCAAGCTTTAACTTCCTGACTGATGTCTTGAGATGTTGCTTCAATATATCCACATAATTTTCCTGCCTCATGATGCCAACTATTTTGTGAAGTGCACCAGTTCCCCCTGCAGCAAAGCACCCCAACAACATGATGCTGTCACCCCCGTGCTTCACGGTTGCGATGGTGTTCTTAGGCTTGCAAGCCTCCCCATTTTTCCTCCAAACATAACGATGGTCATTATGGCCAAACATTTCTATTTTTGTTTCATCAGACCAGAAGACATTTCTCCAAAAAGTACGATATTTGCCCCCATGTGCAGTTGCAAACCATAGCCTGGCTTTTTTATGGTGGTTTTGGAGCAGTGGCTTCTTCCTTGCTGAGCGGCGTTTCAGGTTATGTCGATATAGGACTCATTTTACTGTGGATATAGATACTTTTGTACCTGTTTCCTCCAGCATCTTCACAAGGTCCACTGGAATTGTGATACAATGAATAATAAGTGAAATGTTCTGTCTGTTAACAATTGTTGCAAATATGACTTGTCCAAACTATCATTTCTTAACAATAAATTGTGGTGTGGTTGAAAAACGAGTTTTATTGACTCCAACCTAAGTGCATGGAAACTTCAGACTTTAACTGTAAGTCTACATGTATATCTACATAGCTCTACGATTAAAATAATTTGAAAAATGGCTACTTCCAAGTACATACAGCTCATCCGGGAAAGAATTCAGAGGAAAAAGTCACATTTCATTTTAAGTTACAGCCTTATTCTAAAATGGATTAAATCGTTTTTTACAATTTTTGCATATTTATAAAAAAGAAACAACTGACATATCACATTTACATAAGTATTCAGACCCTTTAGTCAGTACTTTGTTGAATCACCTTTGGCAGAGATTACAGCCATGAGTCTCTTGGGTATAATGCTACAAACTTGGCACCTGTATTTGGGAAGTTTCTCCCATTCTCCTCTGAAGATCCTCTCAAGCTCGGTCAGGTTGGATGGAGAGCGTCGCTGCACAGCTATTTTCAGGTCTCTCCAGAGATGTTAGATCGGGTTCAAATAAAATAAAATAAAATGTTATTTGTCACGTGCTGAATACAACAGGTTAAGACCTTAACGTGAAATGCTTACTTAAAAGCCCTTAACCAACAATACTGTTCAATAAATAGAGTTAAGAAAATATTTATTAAATAAACTGAAGTAAAAAATAAAATAAAAGTAACACAATAAAATAACAATACAGAGGCTATATGCAGGGGGTACCGATGGGGGGGGGGTCAATGTAAATAGAGGTTTTGAATTTTTTTGGGGCTTCCTCTGACACAGCCTAGTATACAGGTCCTGGATGGCAGGAAGCTTGGCCCCAGTAATGTTCTGGGCCATGCGCACTACCCTCTGTAGCGCCTGAAGGTCGGTGATGCAACAGATCAGGATGCTATCGATGGTGCAGCTATAGAACATTTTGAGAATCTGGGGATCCATGCCAAATCCCTTCAGTCTCCTGAGGGGGGAAAGGTGCTGTTGTGCCCTCTTCACGACTGTCTTGGTGTGTTTGGACCATGATAGTTTGTTGGTGATGTGGACACCAAGGATCCTGAAACTCTCGACCCGCTCCACTACAGCTCCGTCGATTTGAATGGGGGCGTGTGCGTTCCTCCTTTTCCTGTAGTCCGTGATCAGCTCATTTGTCTTGCTCAGGGAGAGGTTGTTGTCCTGGCACCACACTGACAGGTCTCTGATGTCCTCCTTATAGGCTCTCTCATTGTTGTCGGTGATCAGGCCTACCACTGTTGTGTCATCAGCAAACTTAAAGATTTTGTTGGAGTCGTGCTTGGCCATGCAGTCGTGGGTGAACAGAAAGTACAGGAGGGGACTAAGCACACACCCCTGAGGTGCCCCCTTGCTGAGGATCAGCGTTGCAGATGTTTTATTGCATACCCTTACCACCTGGAGACGGCCCGTCAGGAAGTTTAGGATCCAGTTGTAGAGGGAGGTGTTTAGTCCCAGGGTCCTTAGCTTAGACCCTCTCTGCCCATTCATCGCCATTTACCCATTGTTGTCTTAGCTCTCCCAATCAACACCTGTGATTGCTTTATGCCTCTCTCTAATGTCAATATGCTTTGTATACTGTTGTTTAGGATAGCTCTCATTCTTTTATTTTACTACGGAGCCCCTAGTCCCGCTCAACATGCCTTAGATCGCTCCTTTGTCAAACCCCCCACACATGCGGAGACCTCACCTAGCCGTACCCTCATCCTACTCCTCTTCTGTTCCTCTGGTGATGTAGAGGTTAACCCAGGCCTGTGTGTCCCCAGGCACGTTCATTTGTTGACTTCTGTAACCGTAAAAGCCTTGGGATCATGCATGTTAACATCAGAAGCCTCCTCCCTAAGTTTGCTTTATTCACTGCTTTAGCACAATCTGCCAACCCTGATGTCCTAGTCATGTCTAATCCTAATCCTGGTTTAGGAAGGCCACCAAAAATCCTGAAATTTCGATCCCCAACATTTTCCATCAAGATAGAACTGCTAAAGGGGGCGGAGTTGCAATCTACTGCAGAGATAGCCTGTAGAGTTCTGTCATACAATCCAGGTCTATGCCAAAACAGTTTGAGCTTCTACTTTTCATAATCCATCTCTCCAGAAATAAGTCTCTCACTGTTGCCGCTTGTTATATACCCCCCTCAGCTCCTAGCTGTGCCCTGGACACCATATGTGAATTGATTGCCCCCCATCTATCGTCAGAGTTCGTACTGTTAGGGGACCTAACCTGGGATATGCTTAACACCCCGGCCGTACTACAATCTAAGATAGATGCCTTCAATCTCACACAAATTATCAAGGAACCTACCAGGTACAACCCTAAATATGTAAACAAGGGCACCCTCATAGATATCATCCTGACCAACTTTCCCTCTAAATACACCTCTGCTGTTTTCAACCAGGATCTCAGCGATCACTGCCTGCATCTGTTATGGGTCTGCGGTAAAATGACCACCCCTCATCACTATCAAACGCTTCCTAGAATACTGAAGCGAGCAGGCCCTTCTAATCGACCTGGCCCGGGTATCCTGGAAGGATATTGACCTCATCCCGTCAGTAGAGGATGCCTGGATGTTCTTTAAAAGTGCTTTCCTCACCATCTTAAATAAGCATGTCCCTTTCAAAAAATTTAGAATTAAGAATAGATATAGCCCTTGATTCACTGCCCTTGACCAGCATAAAAACATCCTGTGGCATACTGCACTAGCATGGAATAGTCCCCGCGATATGCAACTTTTCAGGAAAGTCAGGAACCAATATACACAGTCAGTTAGGAAAGCAAAGGCTAGCTTTTTAAAACAGAAATTTGCATCCTGCAGAACTAATTCCAAAAAGTTTTGGGACACTGTAAAGTCCATGGAGAATAAGAGCACCTCCTCCCAGCTGCCCACTGCACTGAGGCTAGGAAACACTGTCACCACCGATAAATCACCCCCCCACAGCAACTATCCCGAGCCCCCCCCCCTGCTTCTCCTTTACCCAAATCCAAACAGCTGATGTTCTGAAAGAGCTGCAAAATCTGGATCCATACAAATCAGCGTGGCTAGACAATCTGGACCCTCTATTCCTAAAATTATTCTCTGTCATTGCTGCAACCCCTATTACTAGTCTGTTCAACCTCTCTTTTGTATCGTCTGCGATTCCTAAAGATTGGAAAGCGGCCGCGGTCATCCCCCTTTTCAAAGGGGGAGACACTCTAGACCCAAACTGTTACAGACCTATATCAATCCTGCCCTGCCTTTCTAAAAATCTTCGAAAGCCAAGTTAACAAACAGATCATCGAACATTTCGAATCCCACCGTACCTTCTCCGCTATGCAATCCGGTTTTCGAGCTGGTCACGGGTGCACCTCAGCCACGCTCAAGGTCCTAAACGATATCATAACCGCCATCGATAAAAGACAGTACTGTGCAGCCGTCTTCATCGACCAGGCTAAGGCTTTCGACTCTGACAATCACCGTATTCTTATCGGCAGACTGAACAGCCTTGGTTTCTCTATTGTCTGCCTCGCCTGGTTCACTAACTACTTCTCAGATAGAGTTCAGTGTGTCATATCGGAGGGCCTGTTGTCCGGACCTCTGGCAGTCTCTATGGGGGTGCCACAGGGTTCAATTCTCAGGCCGACTCTTTTCTCTGTATATATCAATAATGTTGCTCTTGCTGCAGGTGATTCTTTGATCCACCTCTACGCAGACGACATCAATCAGTATACATCTGTCCCTTCTTTGGACACTGTGTTAACAAACCTCCAAACGAGCTTCAATACCATACAACACTCCTTCCAAGGCCTCCAACTTCTTTTAACCTCTCTGGGATATTCGGGAAGCAAGCGTCCCATCTCAACAACTGCCAGTGAAAGTGCAGGGCGCCAAATTCAACAAAAATCCCATAATTAAAATTCCTCAAACATACAAGTATTTCACACCATTTTAAAGATAAACTTGTTGTAAATCCAGCCACAGTGTCCGATTTCAAAAAGGCTTTACGACGTAAAGCGGACATAAATCTTCCTAAAAAATGTTCCTATTCATGAAAATCACAAATTAAATATATTGAGATACAGCTTAGCCTTTTGTTAATCACACTGTCATCTCAGATTTTCAAAATATGCTTTACAGCCAACACTAGACAAGCATTTTTGTACGTTTATCATGGCATAATGCTATGCTAGGCTCTGCTACCAGCAGGCAACATTTTCACGAAAATAAGAAAAGCAATCAAATTAAATCATTTACCTTTGAAGAACTTAGGATGTTTTCACTCAGGAGACTCCCAGTTAGATAGCAGATGTTCCTTTTTTCCCAAAATATTATTTTTGTAAGCGAAATAGCTCCGTTTGTTCTTCACGTTTGGCTGAGAAATCAACCGGAAAATTCAGTCACTACACCGCCAAACTTTTTTCCAAATTAGCTCCATAATATTGACAGAAACATGGCAAACGTTGTTTAGAATCAATCCTCAAGGTGTTTTTCACATATCTATTCGAAGAAGCGATTGGAAAAATGGCTACTTGTGTACTTTACGCAAGATTTTCTGCGGGAGCCATCATGTGACCACTTGCTCAATGTGGTCCCTTACGGCTATTCTTCAACATAAATGCGTAAAAAGACGTCACAATGCTGTAGACACCTTGGGGAATACGTAGAAAGCGTAAACTCATTCGTAGCTCATTCACAGCCATATAAGGAGTCATTGGCATGCAGGGCTTTCAAAAAATGGGGCACTTCCTGGTGGATTTTTATCTGGGTTTCACATGTAACATCAGTTCTGTTGCACTCACAGACAATATCTTCGCAGTTTTGGAAACGTCAGAGTGTTTTCTATCCAAAGCTGTCAATTATATGCATATTCTAGCATATTCTAGCAAAATTCTGACAAAATATCCCGTTTAAAACGGGAACGTTTTTTATCCAAAAATGAAAATACTGCCCCCTAGTTATAAAAGGTTAACATCTAGTGGAAGCCTTAGGGAGTGCAATATGACCCCATAGACACTGTATATTCTATAGGCAATGGCTTGAAAAACTACAAACCTCAGATTTCCCACTTCCGGGTTGGATTTTTCTCACGTTTTTGCCTGCCATATGAGTTCTGTTATACTCACAGACATCATTCAAACCGTTTTAGAAACTTCAGTGTTTTCTATCCAAATCTACTAATTGTATGCAAATTCTAGCTTTTAGGACTGAGTAGCAGGCAGTTTACCTCGGGCACATTTTATCCAAGCTACTCAATACTGCCCCCCAGTCCCAAAGCAGTTAAACGCTAGTAAAACTAAATGCATGCTCTTCAACTGATCGCTGCCCGCACCCGCCCGCCGGACTAGCATCACTACTCTGGACGGTTCTGACTTAGAATATGTGGACAACTATAAATACCTAGGTGTCTGGCTAGACTGTAAACTCTCTTTCCAGACTCATAATTAGCATCTCCAATCCAAAATTTAATTTAGAATCGGCTTCCTAATTCACAACAAAGCCTCCTTCATTCATGCTGCCAAACATACCCTCGTAAAACTGACTATCCTACCGATCCTTGACTTTGGCGATGTCATTTACAAAATAGACTCCAACACTCTACTCAGCAAATGTGATTTATTTACTAAGAATATTACATTTTCATGAAATCACAAGTGCAATATAGCAAAACACAGCTTAGCTTGTTGCTAATCCACCTGGTGTGTCAGATTTCAATAAAGCTTTTCGGCGAAAGCATAACAAGCGTTTATGTAAGAACATCTCTCTCAGTAAACAAAATATTACAAACAGCTAGCAGCCAAGTAGATTGGTCACGAAATCGCTTACCTTTGATGATCTTCGGATGTTTGCACTTACGAGACTCCCAGTTACACAATAAATGTTCCTTTTGTTCCATAAAGGTTATTTTTATATCCAAAATACCTCCATTTGTTTGGCGCGTTATGTTCAGAAATCCACAGGCTCAAGCTGTTACGACATAGCAGACGAAAATTTCCGTAAAGTGCGTAGAAAGATGTCAAATGTTTTTTATAATCAATCCTCAGGATGTTTTTACAATATAAAATCGATAATATATCAACCGGAATGTAGCTTCTTCCATAGGAGAGAGAGAGAAAATGGCTGTTGCGCATGAAAAACTCTGCTGGCACCCAGCCATCCACTGACGCGATGGGTTCTTCCTCGCTCATTTTTCAAAATAAAAGCCTGAAACTATGTCTAAAGACTGTTCACATCATGAGGAAGCCATAGGAAAAGGAATCTGGTTGATATCCCTTTAAATGGAGGCAAGGCATCCAATGGAACAGAGCGCTTTCAGGAAAAACAGCACTTCCTTGTTGGATTTTCCTCAGGTTTTCGCCTGCAATATCAGTTCTGTTATACTCACAGACAATATTTTGACAGTTTTGGAATCTTTAGAGTGTTTTCTATATGCATATTCTGGTTTCTGGGCCTAGGAAATAGGCCGTTTCAAATAGGTACGTTGTTTTAGCCAAAAATGAAAATACTGCCTCCTACACTCAAGAAGATACACTACCCACCACTGCGACCTGTATGCTCTCATTAGCTGGTCCTCGCTACATATTCGTCACCAAACCCACTGGCTCCAGGTCATCTATAAGTCTTTGCTAGGTAAAGCTCCGCCTTATCTCAGCTCACTGGTCACCATAGCAACACCCACCTGTAGCACTCACATTTCACTGGTCATCCCCAAAGCAAACATCTCCTTTGGCCGCCTTTCCTTACCGATCCTCGACTTCGGTGATGTCATCTATAAAATAGCGTCCAACACTCTACACAACAAACTGGATGCAGTCTATCACAGTGCCATCCGTTTTGTCACCAAAGCCCCATACACTACCCACCATTGCGACCTGTACGCTCTCGTTGGTTGGCCCTCGCTTCATACTCACTGGCTACAGGTTATCTACAAGTCTCTGCTAGGTAAAGCCCCGCCATATCTCAGCTCAGTGATCACCATAGCAGCACCCACTCGTAGCACGCGCTCCAGCAGGTATATCTCACTGGTCACCTCCAAAGCCAATTCCTCCTTTGGTCGTCTTTCCTTCCAGTTCTCTACTGCCAATGACTGGAACGAATTGCAAAAATCCCTGAAGTTGGAGACTTATATCTCCCTCACTAACTTTAAGTGTCAGCTGTCAGAGCAGCTTACTGATCGCTGCAGCTGTACACAGCCCATCAGTAAATAGCTCATCCAACCAACTACCTACCTCATCCCCATATTTGTTTTTGTTTTTCTGCTCTTTTGTACACCAGTATTTCTACTTGCACATCCTCATCTGCACATCTGTTAATTGCTCAATTGTAATTACTTTGCCGCTATGGCCTATTTATTGCCTTACCTCTTTACCTTATTTGCACACACTGTATACATATCTTTCTATTGTGTTATTGACTGTACGTTTGTTTATCACATGTGTAACTCTGTGGTGTTTTTTTTGTTTCACTGCTTTGCTTTATCTTGGCCAGGTCACGGTTGTAAATGAACTTGTTCTCAACTGGCCAACCTGGTTAAATAAAGGTGAAATAAATCAAATAAAATAGTGATAAGCTTTGTGGGCACTATGGTGTTGAATGCTGAGCTGTAGTCAATGAACAGCATTCTCACATAGGTGTTCCTTTTGTCCAGGTGGGAAAGGGCAGTGTGGAGTGCAATTGAGATTGCGTCATCTGTGGATCTGTATGCAATTTTGAGGGGGTCTAGTGTTTTGGGGATTATGGTGTTGATGTGAGCCATGAACACTCTTTCAAAGCACTTCATGGCTACCGATGTGAATGCTATGGGGCGGTAGTCATTTAGGCAGGTTATCTTTTGCTTTCTTGGGCACAGGGACTATGGTGGTCTGCTTGAAACATGTAGCTATTACAGACTAGGTCAGGCAGAGGTTGAAAATAACAGTGAAGACATTTGTACACGTCCTGGTAATCCGTCTGGCCTGGCGGCCTTGTGAATGTTGACTTGTTTAAAGGTTTTGTTCACATCGGCTACCGAGAGCGTTATCACACAGTCATCCAGAAAAACTGGTGCTCTTGTGTATGCTTCAGTGTTGCTTGCCTTGAAGTGAGCATAAAGGCATTTAGTTTATCTGGTAGGCTTGCATCACTGGGCAGCTTGCGTATGGGTTTCCCTTTGTAGTCCGTAATAGTTTTCATGCCCTGCCATATCAGACGAGCATCAGAGCCGGTGTAGTAGGATTCAATCTTAGTCCAGTATTGACGCTTTGCCTGTTTGATCGTTTGTCTGAGGCCATAGCGGGATTTCTTATAAGAGGACAGATTAGTGTCCCGCTCCTTGAAAGCGGCAGCTCTAGCCTTTAGTTCGGTGTGGATGTTGCCTGTAATCCATGGCTTTTGTTTCAGATATGTATATTCGGTCGTCGATTCACTTATTGATGAAGCCGGTGACTGAGGTAGTGTACTCCTCAATGCCATTGGATGAATCCCGGAACATATTCTAGGCTGTGCTAGCAAAACAGTCCTGTAGCGTTGCATACGTGTTATCTGACCTCTTCTGTATTGAGCAAGTCACTGGTACTTCCTGCTTTAGTTTTTGCTTGCAAGCAGGAATCAGGAGGATAAAATGATGTTCAGATTTGCCAAATGGAGGGGGAGGGACAGCTTTGTATGCGTCTCTGTGTGTGGAGTAAAGGTGGTCTAGAGTTTTTTTCCCCCTATGGTAGCACGTGACATGCTGGTAGAAATTAGTAAAACAGATTTAAGTATGCCTGCATTAAAGTCCCCGGCCACTAGGAGCACCGCTTCTGGTTGAACGTTTTCTTGTTTGCTTATGTTCTTATACAGCTCGTTGAGTGCTGTCTTAGTGCCAGCATCGGTTTGTTGTATAGATAGACGGCTACGAAAAACATAAATGAAAACTCCTGAGTGGCGCAGTCGTCTAAGGCACTGCATCTCAGTGCAAGAGGCGTCACTACAGCCCCTGGTTCAAATACAGTCTGTATCACACCTGCCCGTGATTGGGAGTCCCGTCCCATAGGGCGGTGGGTTTTTCCGAGGTAGGACGTTGTTGTAAATAAGAATTTTTGGCTTGGCTTATCATGAGGTATTCTACCTCACAACCTCCTTAATATTAGACATCATGCACCAGCTGTTATTGACAAATAGACACACACCACCACCCCTCTTCTTACCAGATGTAGCTGTGTTGTCGTTCAGCTACGTTTTGGTGAAACAAAAGATATTACAGTTTCTAATGTCCCGTTGGTAGGATAGTCTCAAACGGAGATCATCCAGTTTATTCTCCAGTGATTGCACGTTGGCCAATAGAACGGATGGGAGGCGGGATACCCACTCGCTGACAAATTCTCACAAGGCATCCAGACTTCCACCCCCTGGCTTTCCATATATTGTTCATGATAATGATTGGGATTTGGGCCTGCTCTCAGAGAAGCAGTATATCCTTTGCGTCGGACTCTTAAAGAAGATCTTTGTCCTTCGAGGTGAGTAATCGCTGTTTTGATATCCAGAAACTCTTTTCACACATATGAGATAGTAGCAGCAACATTATGTACAAAAAAAGTTACAAACCATGTGAAAAAACACACAAAATAGCACAATTGGTTAGGAGCCCATAAAAACTTCAAGTTTGGGCTCTGGCTGGGCCATTCAAGGACATTCAGAGACTTGTCCCTAGCCACTCCTACATTGTCTTGGATGTGTGCTTAGGGTTGTTGTTCTGTTGGAAGGTGAACCGTCGCCCCGGTCTAAGGTCCAGAGCAGTCCACTCTAACATAAAGACCTGATCGGTGGAGTGAAGCGGAGATGGTTGTCCTTCTGGAAGTTTCTCCCATCTCCATAGAGGAACTCTGGAGCTCTGTCAGAGTGACCATTGGGTTCTTGGTCACCTCCCTGACCAAGGCCCTTCTCCCCCGATTGCTCAGTTTGGTCGGGCGGCCAGCTCTAGGAAGAGTCTTGGGGACCATCAATGCTGCAGAAATGTTTTGGTACCCTTTCCCAGATCTGTACGTCGACACAATCCTGTCTCAGAGCTCTACAGACAATTCCTTCAACCTCATGGTTTGGTTTCTGCTCTTACATGCACTGTCAACAGTGGGACCTTACATAGGCAGGTGTGACTTTCCATATTGAATTTACCACAGGTGGACTCCAATCAAGTTGTAGAGACATCTCAAGGATAATCAATGGAAACAGGATGCACCTGAGCTCAATTCCGAGTCTTCTAGCAAAGGGTCTGAATACTTACTTAATCTTTTTTAATACATTTGCAAAAATGTCAAAACTGTTTTTGCTTTGTCATTATGGGGTATTGTGTGTAAATTGATGGGGATTTAAAACATTTTTTTTTTACTTTTTAAGGCTTGGGGGCAGTATCCTGAATTCCAGATGACTGATGTGCCCAAAGTAAACTGCCTGTTACTCAGGCCCAGAAGCTAGAATATGCATATAATTGATAGAAAATACTCTGAAGTTTCTAAAACGGTTAAATTAATGTCTGTGAGTATAACATAACTGATATGGCAGGCGAAAACCTGAGGTTAATCCATCCATAATTATTTTTTTTGAGGTCACAGGCCATTTCAATGCAAGCCTATGGGAGTAGTTGTAGTTTTTCAAGGTGTCTCTCATTAGAAACGTAGTCTTGTTGCGCTCGTGAATGAGGTGTGCGCTCTTTGTTATTTATCTTCCCGATTGAACATACTATTCTCCGTCTTAAATGTTATGGTTTATTTAGATTAGAGTACCTGAGGATTAATTAGAAACCTCATTTTGGACGAACTTCACTTGTAACTTTTTGGAATTGTTTGTATGCATGTTGAACGAGGGGATTACTGAATCAAGCACGGCAACTAAACAGACATTTTTGGGATATAAAGAAGGACTTTATTGAACGAAACGACCATATGTTGTGTAGCTGGGACCCTTGGGATTGCAAACAGAGGAAGATCTTCAAAGGTAAGTGATTTATTTTATCGCTGTTTGGGATTTTGTGACGCCTGTCCTGGTTTGGAAAACTATTTTGGTGTGGGGCGCTGTCCTCAGATAATCGCATGGTATGCTTTCGCCGTAAAGCCTTTTGATATCTGATAACGCGGCTCGCCTTAGCAGAGCTGGTTAGGCTGTTTTTATATTATCCAGAGCATTGGTGACTGCAACTGTGCAGCTGGAAACATTTTTAAATACACTTTTTGCCAACGTTTACTTACACTGGCCATATTCAACTGGTGTTGAGCATCCCTAAATGCATCAATTATTCTGCGCTCTGGCACACACTCTCTGACATCAGAGTAGATAGCCAAAGCAAATTTACCAGCTAAGTCTATCGACAGGTGTCGCAGTGACATCATGAACATTCTATTGCAATGGTTACATGCATAGTGGAGTCTTTTCTTTAGGCATGTAGCTCGTTATCTAGCTAAACAATGAACCATAATCCCAACTCATATGTTACTACCTTGCATGAATCTGCAGGTAAATAACCAACCAGCTTCAATGTTAGCTAGCTAGCTAACATTAGGCTATAACTAGCAGTGCTATAAGGCTATAACTAGCACGTAACATTAGATAGCGAGCCAGTCCGCTAACGTTAGCTAGCTAGCTAACAGTACGCTTTAACTTGAAATGAAAGTGACTTTCTGACCAAATTAAAAATGTGCAATATCTGAAAATGAAGCTAGCTAGAATCTCTTACCCATTTACATGGATGGATGCTTCTCCCTCTCTGTCACAGATGCCATGGTTGCCTTAGTTTGAAGATGTAATCCGGAGACAGGTGTTTTATACAACAGTGTGTTTTCTTTTTGTCTAGGTCTGCACATTTACAATCAAACAGCAGAATTGTATCCATCTCCTTAGCTATCAAATTCTAATGTCAACGTACATTCCACTGATTTGAAAACTCTGTCCTCCAGAAAGTGTGTGATATCTTTCAAAAAAGCCACATTAGAAAGGATTACCTATACATACTGACCAGCTCATGTTATAGACAGAAGCGTGCTAGATGGCAGACCAATCCGAACTCATCTCTTGGCATGTCCAGCTCATCCATTATCTCAGCCAATCATGGCTAGTGGGATGGTTCCTGTCTTTTTCTGTGGCATAACCAACTAGTCTTGTAATTTAACAGTTATATTCGTATTTCCAGATGGCATACAAATTCACATGTTGCAGAAGGCATTTCTACCCAAAACGCATTTAGATTAAAAAAAAAAGCTCAAATGGCTCAAATGTTCAAATGACTCTCCTGTGAAGTAGTGACATTCAACACATGCCTAGACCTGAAATGAGACACATTTTTAAAAAATAAAAAAAGATGGTCAATTAGTTTAACCAGCTATCTAAACTTGTAGTAATCATGGCCGAATGCCGATCAGTCACGCAGGGCACGTGCCCAGGGGCCCTGACTTCCAGAGGTCCCCCATTGATTTTGTTAGTCCCTCTCAGATAATATTAACATGGCATACATCATGTAAAAATGAGTAGAATTGCATGAATTATTTTTTTTAATTACAAAATGTGCTCTCTGCTCCATAGCAAATTGTGTATAACTGCAGAAAACCTCCTTTAAAACTGTTTAAAAAATCTATATGTTTTTTGGAACTCAGTCGGGGTCTCAACTTAGTGTTGAGAGTTAGAACAGAATAGACATATGCAATTTCAAAACTAGCTTAGGGCCCCCAAAAGGCTAGAGCCGGCTCTAGTGAGTCAGACTTGCATTAAACTGATTTGTTAGATACTCTTGGCATGTTCTGCAGCACAAATATATGTTCTCTTATGCTTGTGTCTGCCATGGTCATTTGTCATCACAATATAGACGATTGAACAGTTTAGCATCTGTGAAATATGAAATACAATTAAGGAATTTATCCAGAGATGCCTGTATATCCTATTTCTTAATATATTCTCCATGTTAGTCCTTTTATAGTATTACATACTAACCTATCAGGTTTCAGGTATGACCCAGATGCAGGCAGTGTTCGAAGAAACAAAAGTTTATTTCTAGTACAGGGGCAGGTAAACGACAGGACAAAGGCAGGCAGAGGTCAGTAATCCAGAGAGGGTGCAAAAGGTCCAGAACGGCAGGCAGTCTCAGGGTCAGGAAAGGCAGGGGTCAATGATCCAGTGAGGTGGGGAAAGGTATAGAACAGCAGGCAGGCTCAATACATTTTTAATTTGATTTTAAAAGTGAAATGGATCATAGCTTTTATTTAATCTCAATGGCAGAGAGAGGGTACATTTATAAACAGTTTAGAGCGTGTATAAATGTCTAGTATTTGGTTTTCAAAGTGTTACACAATATAGAGCATTCAATGTGTGTATGAATGAACTAGAAATGGCTGTGACATTGGCCCTTGTAAACCAATAATAATGTAGTCCAATATTCATCTTTGTAAGAAACGACGCTGGAGATGACAAGCAGGTACGGAGAGTGAACATTTAATTTTGCACAGACATGGAATAGGATAGGAACAGCATCAGAACCGGGTAATACAGAGACATACGACAATAAATGCTGAAGCGGGAAACAGAGCTGGGGAACAGACAGATATAGGGGAGGAAATAAACACAGGTGATTGAGTCCAGGTGAGTGCAATGAATCGCTAATGCGTGTGACGAGGGAAGCAGGTGTGCGTAATGATGGTGGCAGGAGTGAGTAGCGCTAGGCAGCCTGGCGCCATCGAGCGCCAGGGAGGGAGAGCGGGAGCAGGCGTGACAATCTTGTCTTATGGCTGTCACTCTCCATGGAGTCGACAGAAAGGGGATGTTGTATAGCACACTGTATTACTTATACAACTAATATAAGGACAGGACATGAGACAGGAGTAGAAATTAACGTGGTCATTGTTTAATGTGTTTCACAGGAAGAACACTCCAAGCATTTCAATGTAGGTAAGCAAGGGGGGGGGGGGGGGGGGGGGTTACAGGTGCCCTAAAGGGACAAAACTAGAATATCAATAACAACATATTCCTCCTCCTTTACTTTTGATGACTCATAAGGAAAAAGTACATTTTCACTGTTTTGCCTAATGTTTTCTTTTTAACCTCTCTGATCTACCCATCCCGGATCCGGTATCAGGAATACAGACTCAAGCTCATTACCATAACGCAACGTTAACTATTCATGAAAATCGCAAATGAAATAAATATGCCATCTCTCAAGCTTAGCCTTTTGTAAACAACACTGTCATCTCAGATTTTCAAAATATGCTTCTCAACCATAGGAAAACAATCATTTGTGTAAAAGTAGCTAGGTAGCGTAGCATTTAGCGTTAGCATTAGCGTTAGCATCCAGCACGCAACATTTCAACAAAAACATAAAAGCCTTCAAATAAAATCATTTACCTTTGAAGAACTTCTGATGTTTTCAATGAGGATACTCTCAGTTAGATAGCAGATGCTCAGTTTTTCCAAAAAGATTCTTTGTGTATTAGAAATAGCTCCGTTTTATACATCACATTTGGCTACCAAAAAAAAAACGAAAATTCAGTCCTCAAAACGCGAACTTTTTTCCAAATTAACTCCATAATATCGACTGAAAACATGGCAAACGTTGTTTAGAATCAATCCTCAAGGTGTTTTTCACATATCTCTTCGATGATATATCGTTCCTGGAAGCATGGTTGCTCCCCTCAATCAAATAGAAAAATACTTGCACCTGGCTTTGCGCACCAGTTTCGACGCAGGACACCAGGCGGACACTTGGAAAATGTAGTCTCTTATGGTCAATCTTCCAATGATATGCCTACAAATACGTCACAATGCTGCCGACATCTTGGGGAAACGGCAGAAGGTCTAAGCTTATTCCTGTCGCATTCACAGCCATATAAGGAGACATTAGAAAACAGAGCTTCAGAAATTCTGCTCATTTCCTGGTTGACGTATCATCTTGGTTTCGCCTGTAGAATGAGTTCTGGGGCACTTACAGACAAAATCTTTGCAGATTCTGAAACTTCAGAGTGTTTTCTTTCAAAACTGTCAAGAATATGCATAGTCGAGCATCTTTTCGTGACAAAATATCGCGCTTAAAACGGGAACGTTTTTTATCCAAAACTGAAATAGCGCCCCTAGAGATGCAACAGGTTATTAACATAAGTTCTCAATGTAAATGAATTCACTTTTCAGAATAACCTTTTCTAAACTAGGGAAAGAGGGTAGACTGCCTCAGTTCCAAGACTTAACCGGGGTGTGTATTCTGCCCCATTGTCGGAGGTTAGTCTGAACTAAACAGTCAACCTGTCAGGGGGCCGTCTTTCTCTTGCAGGGTAATGACGACGTACAAGTGAGTCTACAGTCACATTGTTTCTGAGTCTGAGTGGTGATGGTGTATGCCCAAACTGGGGTGCAACAGTACCCTGAGTAGGCACTCTGGCTGGTTCAGGTGAGTCTGGAGCACTTTCCACATTTGTAGGTTGCTGCAATGGATGATCAGGTGATGGCTCGTAGTCATGGTAAGTCTCCAGTAGCTGATCTTGGTTTGTCAATTGACAGGAGTCATCTCTGAGGTTGGTTCCTGGCAACAGTTGATCCATGTGTCTCCTCCAGATGTTTTCCAGTGTGTCTACTGTGTAGGACACAGGCCCTGTTTGTGCAACCACTGTGGCTGGTATCCACTTTGGACCTTTGCAGTAGTTTCAAGCAATAACTCTCTCTCTCCAGCTATGAAGCTTCTGTCTCTTGCTTTGCTCTGTCTCTCCACCTGTGCTCTCTGTTGTGTCTGTACAACCTGTTTAGTCTTTGGAAGTCTCAGGAGGTCGAGTCGCGTGCGAAGCTGTCTTTTCATCATGGCTGACGCGGGTGCCACTTTGGTTGTAGCGTGGGGAGTGTTTCTGTAGGTTAACAGGAAGGTGTGTTGGCGCCTACTGAGAAAGCCCTTCCTTTGTGATGGTTTTAAAGCTTGCTTCATCGTTGGGACAAACCTTTCAGCGAGGCCGTTTGTTGCAGGGTGATACAGCGCTGACTTGATGTGCTGAATTCCATTTGCTTCCATGAATGACCGGAACTCTTCAGATACCAGTTGGTGGCCAGTATCAAGTAAGCAAGGGGGGGTTACAGGTGCCCTAAAGGGACAAAACTAGAATATCAATACACAAGTTGCGTTGGCAATCCGAAGCGACTGAAGATTGACCGTAACTCTTCGATGGCTCTCTCCACTGAGGTGCTCTTCATCACTGTGAACTCAGGCCATTTGCTGTGTGTGTGTCAACTACGACCAAGAACATACGATCCTCCAGTGGGCCTGTATAGTCTATGTGGACTCGCAGCCAAGGCTCCTCTGGAAAGTCACATGGGTGTAGTGGCGCTAGTTGAGGCATGTTCTTCATCTTTTGACATGCAGAACATGACTTGACCTCGATAGCTGTCTTCGATAGCTGTGTCCAAACCTGGCCACCAAAAGTAGCTGCGTGCCATCTCCTTCATTCGCATCATGCCACAGTGCCCTGAATGGAGTTCTTCAAGCACCTGCCTTCTCAGTGGTGGTGGTATGATGACTCGAAAACCCCATAGCAAGCATCCAAACTGAACTGTGAGCTCGTTTCTCCTCACTAGGTAAGGTTGTAGGCTGTCGGAAAGCTCTCCTCCTTTTCCACGAGTGACAATGTCCACGACCTCAAACATCACTGGATCAGTGTGGGTGAACCTTTTCACTTGGACAGATGTAAATGGGGCGTTCGTCACTTCCTTGAAGTTGTAATGCTCCGGGTGTCGTGGGTGTGGAGTCAAATGCAGGAGACAGAGAGTTCAATGCTGCGCGTCTTTTAATCGCACCAATGCACCACAGGGTGCTCACAAAAACGTAACGTTCCCAAAACACAGGGAATCAAAATGTACAATGGGAAACAATCCCGACCGGACACTAACACGTGCCTATACCACAGAGCCGAAGGTTACATAGAAATAATCCCGCACAACAACCAGGCGGGCCGGCTGTCTAATAAAGACAAACTAATTAAACATTCACAGGTGCTACCACTCAACATACAAGGAGGGGAAGGAAAAACAATCAGTGGCAGCTAATAGGCCGGTGACGACGACTGCCGAGCGCCACCTGCCCGGGAAAGGGAAACACCCTCGGTCGGACTCGTGACAGAAGTAGTAGATTTCAGCCTGGGTGTGCTCAGTGTGTGCGACAGGTAAGGGAAGCCTTGGGATGCCGTCTGCATTGCAGTGCTGCTCAGACCTTCTGTACTTGATATCGTACTGGTGAGCAGATAACAATAATGCCCATCGCTGCAAGCAACGGAATGCCGATGTGTGGACCAAAGATTGAGGTGAGGGGTCCATGGTCCGTCAGCAGTGTGAATCGTCGGCCAAACAGAAACTGATTACATCTCTTAACTCCAAACACAATGGTGAGTTCTTCACGCTCTATCTGTGCATAATTGCTCTCGGCTTTACTTAAAACCTGTTAGGGATCATGGTTCCCAGCTGGGAACCTACCCTCCCACGTTCAGCTGGAACGGTGGCGCATGGAACGCAAAAATATTCTTAGAAATATTTAACCTCCACACATTAACAAGTCCAATAGCTCAAATGAAAGATACACCTTGTTCATCTAGCCAGCCAGTCAGATTTATAAAATGTTTTACGGCGAAAACATAGCACATGTATATGTCAAACCACCACCAGACACAGCTCATTTGAATAGCCAAAACATGCAATCAACAAACGCAGGATTAAAAAATAAATCATTCACTAACCTTTTGAAAATCTTCATCAGATGACAGTAATAGGACATGTTACACAGTACATTTTTTTTTTCAATAATATGCCATTTATATCCATAAATGTCCATTTACATAGAATTCATGTTCAGAAAATACTCAAAAATGTCCGCAGGAAATCTAGGTAGCTCGGCAAGATAACGTAAATAGACATCATAAACTTTGACTAAATATACATGTTCTACATATAGTTAGAAAGATACACTGCTTCTTTATGCAATCGCTTTGTTACATTTATTTTTAACATTACAGAAATCGCACACTATTCAATATTCTGAGACGGCGCTCAGATATAAGCTACATTTCTCCGTAATGTTGGAGTCAACAGAAACACAGATTTCAGCATAAATATTCCCTTACCTTCGATGGTCTTCGTTCAGAATGTTCTGGAAGGGTTCATACTTACCCAATACATCGTTTGGTTTCAAGTCTTGCGTCTTTGTATTAGCTACTGCTAATAACATCAGCTGAAATGCACCCAAAATGTCCTCTGGTCCGGAAAATTACATATTATATGTCGACTAAACAGGTCAAACTAAGTGCAGAAGCAAGCTTTATGATGTTTTAAACACACAAAACAAATTTCTATTCAACCGGTCATCGTTAGCTCTTCCCAGGAGTGCTGGAACAAAGGAATGGCCGGGACCAATTCGCGCCCCAACACACAAGGTATTTTCTCGTGGCACACACTAATTTCACTCCCATAGGGCCAATTCTCGCGGGATTTGAAAGCTCTACTGAATGAGGACATCTAGTGGAAGACATAGAAAGTCTCCCCAGATCCATAACTGGTTGGGAAGGGTGGGGGCGATGACGTCAAAGTTGCCCCAACTTTCATGACCACAAAAACTAGTTTGGAAGAATGCCTGCCCTGTGAGTTCTGCTATACTTACAGACATAATTCCAACGGTTTTAGAAGCTTTAGAGTGTTTTCTATCCAATAATAATTATTATATGCATATATTAGCCATTTTTGACAGATTTTTTTTCAGTTTACTATGGGTACCCAATTCCTCCAAAGGGGGGCAGAAGTCAGCCCTATCTCTATGTTAAGGTCCATGATGCGAAAGCAATTGGCCTTTCTTCACCTGATGACATGATGTGTGAGACAACCACATCAATGACATAAGGCGATGCGTCACATGCCAACTGTAATGGCAAGTTGAGGTTGAATTGGGTTGGGGCCTCTGACTGAGCAAAGGCTTTTTTCACTTTCTTGAAGGCCTCCTCACATCTGTCTGTCCACTTCCACTGTTTGGTTTTGTTCAAAAGTTCATGCAGTGGCTTTAACATGTTAGTTAGGTTTGGCACAAACTTTGGGTAGTATGTCAGTAGTCCTAAGAATGATCTCAGCTGACTGATGTTCTGTGGAGCTTCCGCAACGGCCTTCACCTTCGACGGCGCCTTGTGGAGCCCCGAACTGTCGATGACGTGGCCCAGGCGCTCAACAGAGGGCAACTTGCATTTGTCCTTCTGGACCCTCAGACAGTACTCCTCCAATCTCTTTAGTGTAGCGTTCAGGTTTCTCAGGTGCTCCTACTCGTCTTTGCCGGTGATGATCATCGAGATAACATTGGACCACAGTGAGCCGGCTCAGTATCTGGTCCACAGCTCTCTGAAACAAGGCCGGAGCTGAGGTGATACCAAAAGGAAGCCTCCGGTACCTGTACAGTCCTACGGTCAACAGTTCTTGTGACTCTTGGTCCACATGCATCTGTAGATAGACTTATGTCAGGCCTATCTTACTGAATTTTTGTCCTCGAGCTAAACCAGAAAAGAGGTCGTCAATGAGGGGTAGTGGATATATTTCAGCAGCACTGGGTTAATGATGACTTTGAAATCACCACAGAGTCTGAGTAATCCATATTTTTTTATGACTGGAACCACGGGTGTGGCCCTTTCACTAACATTCACTGGATCCAATACGCCACTCTCGACTAGTCTGTTTAGCTCAATTTCAACTTTTGGTTTTATGGCGTATGAGACAGGTCTAGCTTTGAAGAGTTTTGGCTTGCTGTCTGGTTTCAAGGTCAGTTCAACTGTTATGTCCTTCATACTGCCAAGTTCTCATTTGAACACATCTGCATGTTAAACTCAATATCCCTTGTAGGTTTGTGTCCTCTTTTGCAACCATGTGAATTTCCTGCCAGTTTAGTTTGATATTCTCCAGCCTTTTGCATCCTAACAATGCTGGATGGTTGCCTTTTACAATGTATCTCTGCCTTCTGTTTGTTGAGCTCCACTGTAACAATTTCACCTGTGTAATGTTTTCAGTGTCATCTTTGTGGGCTGTAGTGCAAGGTGATGTAGTTTCTCCTTGTATACAGCCTCAGACAGCAAAGATATGGCTGCTCCAGTGTTCACTTGCATTCGTACTGCGTTTCCCTCCAGTAGCAGTGTCACCCAGTATCCGTGTCCATTGTCTGAAATGGACAAAACATGCAAAGATTCTTCCCCTTCAGACAGTGTATCACTTTGTTCATCCTCTATGTGCTCCATTTTATGCACTTTCTTTTTGTACTCCCTGAAGTCGCTTTTCCTTTGTTCAGTACTTTTGTTTGATAGTCTCTTTTTGTTTTTACATGTACGTTCGATGTGACCCTTTTTTCAACCACCTTTGCAGTCTAAGTCTTTGCACCAACACTCCTCTGCTTGGTGACCTGGTTTCCCACCTCCTGCCTTGTCTACGGAGTTTTAAAAAAACATCTTATGCACTTGGGTCGATGCACTTAGCTGTGCGTCTTTATTTGCCATTTCCATTGACGTACTCACTTCTATTGCTCTCTGCGATGTTAAGTTACTCTCAGTAAAAAGGCACTTCTGAATTGCCTCGCTGCGCATGTTACACACTAACCTGTCACGTATAGTGTCACTCATTGATCTCCCAAATTCACAGTGTTCAGGTAACTGTTTCAATACAGCCATAAACTGTGAGATTGATTCCCCCTCCTCTTGATTTCTCTTATGAAACCTGAATCTCTCTGCGATTATCAGTGGTTTGGGAGAATGTCCTTTTAAGGTAGCCACAATTTCATCATATGATTTATCACCAGGTTTTTCAGGCGTTACTAGTCTGCGCAGTAGATTGAATGTTTCCCCCCATAACAGTCAAAAATGTTGGCACAACGACTTCTGCTTTAATTCCATTTGCCAACACAAAGTACTCAAAACGTTCTGTGTAAGAACTCCATTGTTCCACAGATTCATCAAATGTCCCTATATTTCCAAGCAATGCAGACATTTTCGGTTTATTTTTCTTTCTCACATTTTTCAGACGGTCCCTTACTTTCAGACCCTTTTTTTCTTCTTTTAACTCATGATGACTTCACTTTCTCCTGCAGCGAAACTCTTCCTATCAATCAAGGTTCTCGTTGCTGTGATATCAAATGCTAGCTAGCATCACTCGACTGGCTTGCTCCACGTTTTGTTTGTGTCTTTCTACAGCAAAAAAAAATATGAATTTAACGCAAACTTTCTGCCGAAGATAATGAGCACAAACGTGAGAACGTTTCTTCCTCGTCCCCAGTTTTGTTGTATAGCACACTGTATTACTTATACAACTATTGTAAGGACAGGACATGAGACAGGAGTAGAAATTAACGTGGGCATTGTTTAATGCGTTTCACAGGAAGAACATTCCAAGCATTTCAATGTAGGTAAGCAAGGGGGGGGGTTACAGGTGCCCTAAAGGGACAAAACTAGAATATCAATACACAAAAAAAATTCTACTTAAATTCTGTTTCCCCTGATGAACGGAAGTGGGAACTCCACTCAGGTGTCTTTTTACGCATGCTCTGTTAGGTTTTAAGGCTGTAAATCCCATTGTCAAATCAGACAAAGCCATTACCATCAAGTGCTCAACACTAGCCACTTGATGTTACACTCAGAAGTATATCCAGTCAACACAATGTTTTATCCTACTGGTAATTAGTATTTGACTATATCAGATTATGTGGAAAGCAGGCACATTTTTTATTGTTGGAGCTAGCTTGATTTGTGATCCAATTTAACCATAAGTGTTTTTGCAAGGTGGGAAGGAAGGGAACACACAATGACAATTGCCACGGCAACAGTGGGTCCTCCTGGCTACTGACAAACTGCACTGAGTCCAGTAAATAGAAACTATTAGAACCACAGTCCTCTGTCGATCAGTGTCTTCTACTCCTGCTAAAACAATTTAGTAGAATACATCGAAAAACAGACATAGCTCAGATTGATTGTGCTGAGATAAAAGCACCAGAGTATCCAATGATATAACTTTCTATAAACCAGAGGTATAGAACAGGGCTTTATTCCAGGGGAAACACCTGGCCTTAGATCATGAAAGTCTTTTTGACAAGTTATGCATTTCTCCAGTCAAATATCATTTCTTTCATTTTTACATTTAGCAGACACTCTTATCCACAGCTTATGCATACATTTTCATACTGGTCCCCCGTGGAAATCAAACCCACAACTCTGGCATTTTAAGTGCCATGCTCTACCGACTGAGCCACACACAATATGGCTTTGTGATTTATGATTTGTGCTTGGCAGTGGTTTCATTGTGGGGTGTTTGACATGAAAAATAAGACTGTGTGGTGAGTGAAAGATGTTTTCAATATCCCTCGCAGTCAGAATAGTCCTTCACTCACTTTTTTGCAAAGTGTGGTCCCAAACTGAACAAATACACATTCAGAAGAAATCAACTCACTTATGTCTAGACTGGAGGAATTACGAAGCATAATCATGAATTAGTATCTGAAAGAATAGAAGCTAAATGACTGAAGGTTATGAAAATATATAATTTGCTCGGAGTTTGAAGGTATGATGGATCTGGATCGATCTCACGTTGATCCACTAGGACCTCATCAGAGACTGTGATTCTACAGTATGTAACACACCATTGGACCATTGGTAATCTGTCCATCACTAGAGTTGCAGTAATGGACAAACAGGTTTAACAACCAAGTTCTGCCTCAATGGTCAGTCAGTTCTGCTCTGTGATGTTTCAGAGGGACCAGAGGAGCCACATCAGCATGGTAGGAGATCAAACATGCCTGTATTTCTAGCCATGGCTCAGTACAGTGAACTTCATCTTCCTCCATGGCTCAAAAAGCGTCTCAGACTCTAAAATCTAGGTCCGTCCCTGTCCGTATAATGCTATTCATCATGCTCTGTACAGGCCCATGCCTGCAGGAGTCACCATCAGCATCAGCCCAGTGGAACTCTGGTATCGCTCTCTCTCCACCTCTCCCCCGGCTCTAGCAGTTAAGAGTGTTGGGCCAGTAACTGAAAGTTCACTGGTTTGAATCCCTGAGCTGACTAGGTGAAAATTCTGTTGACGTGCCCTTGAGCAAGGCACTTTACCTTAGTTGCTCTGGATAAGAGTGTCTATTCTAAATGACTTAAATGTATTGGGATGAATATTGTCTTAGAGGCAGAACTGAGCAACTTCTGCTAGATTGGCCAGGTGCAAAGTGACAATTTGTAAAAATACCTGAAAACAAAAATGTGCTTTTTGGTCTACATTTAAGATTAGGGTTAACAATGGGATTAAGGTTAGAGTTAAGGTTAGGTTAAAAATCTGATTTTATGACCTGGCGGCTGTCCCAGCAAGTGACCACTCTGCAGAGCTGCATCCAGAACAGGACTCATTATTTTTTTTTAAACGCTAACCTGTGGCTCACAGCTTAAAAGAGAAAAAGAGGGAGCTGCTGGGAAAGGAGGGAGTGTTGGTCATAAAACCCTCCCGAAAGAGCAATTGGCAATAGACACGTTAGGACACTACTAGTAAACCCATTTCCCAGCAGAGAGACAGTGCTCTAAATATATATGGAATGTTTGGAGGAAACAATATCATACAGATAGTTGGAAAACATCACTGATGCCATCACTAATTTATTATAGTTAAATGGCAACCGGTATCCTAAACAAAACATCTTAAACTGTAAAGGATGTGCTGAATAATTACCTTACTTTGACAGGCTGGCCTTTTAAAATATATATAGTACCAGTCAAAAGTTTAGACACTACTCATCCCAAGGTTTTTCTTTATTTTGAAAATGTTCTACATTGTAGAAGACATCAACACTATGTGAAGACATCAAAACTATGAAATAACACATAGGGAATCATGTAGTAACAAATTTGAGATTCTTCAAAGTGGCCATGCTTTGCTTTGATGACAGCTTTGCACACTCTTGGCATTCTCTCAACCAGCCTCAGACGGTAGTCACCTGGAATGTATTTCACCTATCAGGTGTACCTTCTTAAAAATGTGTAGAATTTCTTTCCTTCTTAATGTGTTTGAGCCAATCAGTTGTGTTGTGACAAGGGGTGGTATACAGATGATAGCCCTATTTGGTAAAAGACCAAGTCCATATTATGTTAAGAACAGCTCAAATAAGCAAAGAGAAACAACAGTCCATCATTACTTTAAGACATGAAGGTCAGTCAATACGGAACATTTCAAGAACTTTGAAAGTTTCTTCAAGTGCAGTCGCAAACAGCATCAAGCGCTGTGATGAAACTGGCTCTCATGAGGACCGCTACAGGAAAGGAAGACCCAGAGTTACCAGTGCTGCAGAGGATAAGTACATTAGAGTTACCAGCCTCAGAAATTGCAGCCCAAATAAATGCTTCACAGAGTTCAAGTAACAGACACATCTCAAAATCAACTGTTCAGAGGAGGCTGCGTGAATCAGGCCTTCATGGTCAAATTTCTGCAAAGAAACCACTACTAAAGGACACCAAGAAAAAGAAGAGACTTGGTTTGGGATGAGTTGGACCGCAGAGTGAAGGAAAAGCAGCCAACAAGTGCTCAGCATACGTGCGAACTCCTTCAAGTCTGTTGGAAAAGCATTCCTCATGAAGCTGGTTGAGAGAATGCCAAGAGTGTGCAAGGCTGTCATCAAGGCAAAGGGTGGTTACTTCGAAGAATTCTAAGGCATTTTTTGGTTACCACATGATTCCAAATGTGTTATTTCATAGTTTTGATGTATTAACTATTATTCTACAATGTAGAAAATAGTCAAATAAATAAAAACCCTTAAATGAGTAGGTGTGTAAACTTTTGACTGGTACTGTATATTTTTTGGGAGAAACATATCAGGAGGAGATTTGGTGAACTAAGCAAAGCAGACAAAACTGAGAAGCAAACAAAAATACACACTTTATGAAGAAATGAAGGCAATATGGGCGTTTGATAGCATGAGTGGCTCTCATCTCTGAATTACAGTGAAGAGCCCTATAGTATAGGGGCTAAACTCCATTCAGGTTGAGCTGAGAGATTGAGATCCGTCTCCCCTGAGCTTCTAAATGTTAGATGCATTATTAGAAAGCTTACAAAGCCATTAAAATCTAGACTATATTTATAAAGGTCAAGTTGAGACGGTTATCAGAGCCATAGGAAATTAATGGGATCTGCAACTTAGCAGGTTACTCCTCCACATGACAATCAGGGAAAGACATTGTTCAGTTTCCACCCAATATTTATAAGGTTAGCTTCAGCATGGTGCTTGATAACTGTTAGGGACCAATACATCCTTTTTGTAATCAGGCCAAACTGTGAATTCAAACATGGTCATGGAAAACAACAGGAAACTATTTCCATTTAAACTAAAGTTTATTTCAAAACAATGGTCTTTGAGGAATGACCAAAAGTCTTCCAAAATTATATCCATACTTAACAGACTGAGAAATACATAACTGAAGGTCAGGTATGAGAAATAAAGAGGAAGTAATTAAGCAGGAAATAAGGAAAGTTTGTGTGCCCCTTCATACTACGGCCAATCAGCTTCTGAAATGAATTGAATTAGGCAAATATGATTGACTATTGAGGTTTGTAAATCCTGAAACCAATTATATATACGCTTAGTGCCAACCTATTGATTCTGAAAGTAAACAAGAAAATAGATACTTGTGCAATAGTCCAACTTGTCATGGCACAGTGTGTGTGTGTGCACGTGTGTGTGTGTGAGCAGGTGTGCGTGCATGCGCGTTGGCATTGAGTGTGAGGATACACAGTAAATGTATTTTAAAGTCAAGAAGCAGAGGACGAAAGAAGGGGACTACTTTGTGTGTCAGGCACATAGCCTACCGTAATCCTAAACGGAGAGATGAAACCCCAATGTGGCAAGTCCATCTGTTAAGCCAGTTATGGAAAACTTGCTTTGACAGCTGCAGGATATTGTGATTCTGTAAAGGGTTTCCATCCGATTGAAACATGCCATTGTGTAATGAGGCTCACGTCTGTCTGTCATACTTAGGTCTGTCTGGGAACCAGCATGTGTGGTATTTGTCTGTCAAAGTCTGTCAGTAACCAAGCTGAGCCATATGGTCCACAGTTTTGGGGCCAAAATGACAGCAGCAGCAACCCAGCATGTTTGTGGACTTCTGTGATATGTTCAACGTTAGGCTTACTGTACACCTTAGGAGACATTGTGACACTATGCTAACATGATTAGCATAATTATGAACCCATGGGACCATTAAAAAACATAAGATTTACACACAGATAAGTCTGCTTTTACCTGGTACATGTAGTATGTTTATTCGAAAGACTGTCTGCAGTCCCTGTGCACTGTAAATAAACCAGAGGAGAGGTTGGGAGTGACGCACACAGCTTATTGGCTAAAGGAGAAATGATCTCCTGCTGTCTGAATCATTAGGCTGTATTCTAACTGTGCTGCGGGACTGGAACAGAAGGCCATTGCCTATGGTAAAAGGCTAAAGGTTACCTACCGGAGTGACCCTCTTTATTCACGATTATATAACAAGCTAGGCAGCCAATGAACACTCCACTCCCTCACTCATTCTGTTTGAAGAGAAAAAGACTGTGAATGCTTTCCATTTGGAATAAACAACTAATGCTCTATGGAGTGGTTGAATGATACTATTATCTGTCATCTAAATTACTAGCATGCTCCCTATTGAAACCAGGTGATGCCTAAAAGAAAGTTGATGCCGGGGATTAATAACCTCTCTCCGTCTTAAATCATAATTTATTTATTAGAGCACTCACCTACCAACAGAAAAAGTCATACACGTTCTGGCCCACTGACAGAGAGGAAGTTCATGAAAATAGTGACTCATCTGTGTTCCATCAAAATAAACACTGAGGAGTTTTATTACAAAAGTTTATTCTTCAACAACACTGTTGGGAGATTTACTGTACAACACATTCATGCTGTGAACTTCCACTGCCTTCAGGGCAGCCTTCAGAGGTGGCACCCAAAGAGTGAGAGGGGAAGGTTGGAGGAGGTTCCTAGGGTGAAGGCATGGTGACGACATGTTGGGGACTAACTGAAACTGAAAAACGATTGCGCCAAAGCATCCAAACCTAAAGGGAATGTATGGCTTTGAGATACAACTCTTTCTCAGACATTGGTCATATCTGAACAAACTTTTAAAAATGCAATACTGTGTTGAGTTGTAAAAGTAGCAACATTTGTGTATGTTTGGAGGTATGACATTTGCTGCAACAAACGTTGGTTTGTTGAAACGGCATATTTCATTTTATTCTTCCTCATTGGCCAATATCTCCCCAGATGAGTTATGTAGGTTACAATTGACTTGATCTGTATATTACATTGTGGCTCTATGCCAGATGCCGTCCCTTGCCTCTGTCTCTAGACAACTGGGTCCGTATCCATCTCCGGGTAGGAGTGCTGATCTAAGATCATTTTAGCATTTTAGTTCATAACGAATAAGATTGTATAGACAGATCCTAGCTCAGCACTCCTTCTCTGAGACGCTTTGTGGATACGGCCCAACTCAGAGTTCAGCCTCTCTCAGATGTTCTCAACATGCAGAGGCTGGGGAATACACCACGGGGACAGATGCCTGTGGTTCTGATCACTAATGAACAGGTGAAGCATTTAATTAATCAACGCCTTAACCTTTACGTACATGCATGTAGAGCTGGGCGATATGGAGAATAAATCCAGATCATGATAAATTGCCAGAATTTATGCGATAATGTTAAATAGAATGATACGTTTATGACATTACCTTAAACTTTACCACATCTTTTTTAAACCAGGGGTCTCCAACAGGTCGATCACGAGAATCCCAACTATGAGTAGCTCTTCAAACAATTCTGAAGTATGCTATATACAACTTCCCCCAAAATATTCTCAATTAAATGTTAACTGCAAAGCTGGCTTACCTGGCAGAAGTATATCATAAGTAAGTATATACTGTCATTTGTATGATATACTTTGTCATGAATTGAGAAGCAGCAGTACAGAACCATTTTTAGACCGGCACGTTAGACCGGCACATTCCTCAGTCACCAGATGCGCAATTAAAGAGGAATTACAATCAAAAATCTAAATTTCTTCCACACCTAAAAAAAAAAGTCTTATGTGATTTAAACTCAGAACATCCAATGTTGTTTCTCTATGAACAATAGGAATTTTAAAAGTGAAAAATAAAGCAATGTAATTTAGGAAAATCTAAAACAGAATTTTTGTGAAAAAAAATCTGATTAAGGGCCCCATTTAGAGTAGTTTATTAACCATTATTTTACCAGGTATATTGACAAAAAACATAAGGAACTACTTTCTCTTGTACACTAAGGACCCAAGGAAGAGCTGCAGGTGAGAGGAGAAAATGATAATGTGTCTATTTGAAACTGTAACTGGTGACATAATACTTTTTTTTTTTTTTTAAACGTAGCTCTCATGCTAGAAAAGGTTGGGGATCCCTGCTTTAAACTATTACTACTAGTTTGATGGTTGTAGCCATCAAATGTTCCATTAACAATCACCCATATTAGCAAACTCATTTCAAACTTCACATTTCTCTAGTATAGGCTACTTATCCTAATGGACGAAATGCCTGCGATAAGTGATCGATTTGGGTGGTGTCGATCATTTTTGGTTGATTGTCCCAACTCTACGTGTATGTAATTCAACAAGGACTAAAGGAGGTCCTACAGGACTATTCACAGGGAAAGTACAATGTATTACTGTACCATTCCTAGTATCACATCTGTTTTTAAAACGTCTGATAAATAATTAGGCTGCATATTGTGTAACTGGTATCTGACTATACAGTATAAAATTAGGTAGTTGACGGTTCTCCTTTCAAATCTACCTCAGGGGTGTAATTAAAGTAAATGATGAAAGTTATGTTATTACCGCAGGTGGTTTTCCTCTTAAATCTCCACAGGTTGTGTTCTAATTCTGGACTTTCAACCACCAACACATAATGTGCCATACATATTGATCACAGAGATGTATATTCCAGGTGTCATGGAAACTGCCGGGCCCAGGGGATTATATACGCAGCACATCTATTATCACAAACAAAACATGAAGGGTAACCCCCTCCTTTGGAGTCTGGGTGAAATTCTTATGCTGGCCACGTCAATTGAAAACTAGCAATAAAATGTTGTGATGTACAAGGTTTATAAACATTAAAAAAAACAGCTGTATGTGACTATGCATACACATGTGTACTGAAGTATATGGTGGCTTACATGTTCAGGCTTTATCATTATACTGTGCTGGAAGGATAGGCCAGCAGAGCTACTGGAATGAAGAATATAAAGACATTATAATTGCTTTGTTCAAGCTCACTGAAGAGACAGACTCATATCCCACTTTTTTTGCTGAAGAATATTCATCTATGTACACTTTAAAATCCCAGAAATATAAGCCTTAATTATGCTGGAAGTACAATGCATATATCCTCTTCTTAATTGGCTGAATTACATTCCTGTAAAAGGAAACACAAACAAAGAAAGATATACAAATTCAATTTTACGATTTTTCATGGACAAACATTATGTTGCATTGTTTGCACTGTAAGCAAGTAAAGTCCCACTCACAAAGGGAACGATTTGAGACTATTTTGATTATTATATAATTAGAATGGGTCTTCATGGATTGTACACATGGCATTTACCTTTGTATCCAAATAATGCACTACAGACTTTTCTGAATGTATCATCAAAAATACAATACAAAATAAAATCTTCAGGATGAATGAAAAGGAAAGTAAATAATTTAAGTGATCAAAACACCTTTGTTTATAAAATTGGTCGTGGACGATCAACTGATGAAAATACTTTGTTACATCATTATCTATATATTACTAAAGTGCTAGTGCTTCAATTATGAAGAGGTCACAGTCTGAGATAAATAGCTTTTTTTAAGGAGCATGAAAAAAACAAACATTGGTTTAAAATCTGTTCCAGAAGGGTATAGCACTGTAACGGCTCTGCCTACACTGGGTGTACAAAACATTATTGACACCTGCTCTTTCCATGACAGACTGACCAGGTGAATCCAGGTGAAAGCGATGATCCCTTATTGATGTCACTTGTTAAATCCACTTCAAAAATCTTCATGGGAAAAATTGAGTCCAAGGACAGGAGGGAAGGAGGGAGTGACTGACATTTTGGTTTTGTAAGGAGGAAGACAGGATGGATGTAATGACTTATGGCTTAATGCTACTGGACACTGTGTAACACACTCAACCTTGCCCCAAACACCCCACTCAGAGACAACTTAATGGTAATTCTGATATTTACATTTCAACATGTACATTATAAAAACAGGATAATCTGCTGGGCTATCTATTAAAGCCTCATGCAGTCTTTTTCATTTGATTTTTTAAAATCATCACTCAGTGTCTAATAAATCACTGAGTGTTTATTTCATGGTTGTAAATCAAAATATATTTGTCTATCATTTATTTCCCTGAGCCTTCTTTTGCCATTGAAATGCTCAGACTGATCGTGTGGATGTACTGACACATCTGATTGGATCATCTAGACCAGGGTTTCCCAACCCTCTCACATTTTTGTTTTAACTCTAAACTGGCACACCTGATTCAATTAGTCAACTAATCCTCCCGCCTTTGCCTAATTGAATCAGATGTGGTAGTTTAGGGTTAAAACTCAAATGTGAAACATCCGAGGAGAGGGTTGGGAAACTCTGGTCTAGGGTAGGGGTGTCAAACTCATTCCGTGGAGGGCATAGTGCCTGCTGGTTTTTCTTCAAAAAGCTTACACTTAAAGGGCATTTTCATAATTTTCACAATTTCGACCTGATAGTCTGGAAATATCATAAAAACATTATTTACCATTTCTTTGTGACTGCACTGCCCCTTTAAGATTGGACATTTCATCAGGAAGTTCAACCAACAGGGTCATTTTGTTTAAGTTGCTGGGAGACGTCGCTTGAATGTGTGTTTAACAGATGAATGTATGGGGAAAATGCAGTTGGTATTCTTTACATCCTGCTGTATATGACTATGTATGATCTCTTTGCATTGTTTTCTGAAAGGAAATATTCCCAGTGTTTTGGACAGAATGTGCCATTGAGCCTCTATTTGGTGACTCATTGAAAATGAAATGTTGGCTTTGGTGGCGATTGCCTTTTAAACGAGCTAGTCATCATTGGTAGCCTACTGAAGGATTCAGCAAGTGGAATGGTTTGCTTTGGAATGGCACAGGAAAAGAAAGTCAATGTTCACATTTCAGGTGCGGGTAATTATACATCTCAAGGGATACCTTGGATTGTTCATGAATACAAAATGCCGGAAAATTGTAGTACACTCTAGCAAATATTTTCGGACTACTGTTCGTAATGCATAAGAAATGAATGTTGCTGTGGACTAGACTGAACACGTGGTGTTGAGAGGGGCCCTTCATGAAGTATAGGACATGATCTCAAGCATGCGCCCACATACTGTACATAGTATGCACGTACTGTAGTAGACAACACACATCAGTAGGAGGCAAAATACTGTGACCAAGATTAAATTGCTTCAGCAACCATAATCTTTAAAAACACGTCCATCTTATTGCATGGTCCATCTTTGTCAACATCTGAGAGAGGAGTCATGAGAGAGAAGGGATCATTTATAAAGTGTAGTAGCTAATAATGCACTTCAGGGGCTGAATTATTTCATCACATACCATACTATACCGTGGGTGTGCTAAAATACTTTATCACTTTCGGCTTTTGAAGATTATGCAAAGCATCAAAGGAAAGTTATGGGATCTAGGCTGATAGTGACTGAGTATAGGGCACCAATGACAGAGAGAGATAAGAGACCTGAAGTTGAATAAAATGAGAACATTTTCAAGTTAATACTTCATTCTAAATGAAGGGGTTATGAGCCCTCTGTGCCTGTGTGAAATTGCACCTCCTTAGATCAATAAAGCTTATTGAAATGTTTACATTGGTGACAGATAACACTAAGCATTACCGGAACATCCGTTAACTAACAGAGCTAGCTATAGTGGATCAGAAAGATTGAGTGTTTTTCTTCCTTTTCTAAGCAAAGGAAATATGAAACGACATGTCTTAAAACAAAGTTAATATCAAATAGCTTTGGCAACATTATTCACCTTAAAGTATTCCACAGTCCATAATCGATCCCGCTACTAAGAATTCAGTCCAAACATGTTGTTGGTTTGGCTCAGTGGGAGAGGCTGCCTTAGAATGACTCCCTCTAGGGCTGGTTCTGGCCCAGTCCCTGTCTCAGATTGCACAGTGTCTGTCTGACTGTCTGTGGTTGTCAGAAGCAGGACTCCGTGTCCTCTTTCTGCAACGACTGCTTTTCCTTTTCAATATGGTTTCCGTTGTGCAGGGCAGCATACCTGAAATTATACAAACACAGAATGTAACATTTAATTTCAAACTGACATTGGGTAATCATTCAATTAACTTTAACATCCGAGATGCATCAATACTTTTTGATGATGAACTCCTAAAACAAACATTTCACAGAATGAACAGAACAATAGATTTTACACAGGACTCACCGTTTCGTTGAACTTGTAGCCTACCCTTAAAATGAGAGAGGTATTGTTAAGTAACTTAAAACCACATGAAGCGAGCAGCACTCCTGCCTGATTCAAGCAGTCTGGTTAATGTGAAGCTCTGGGATTACAGTAAATTGGGGTTGGCTCTGCGGAGGTGAGCCTGACTTTCTCTTTTCTGGGGTTGTTGTTGGCTGCAATAAAGGAGTGGAACTTCAGTGAAACCTTAACTGGTTCACTCTAAGGGTCAGGATAAATCAGGATTAGTGATAAACCTACAATGTTGTCAGCATGCTTTAGATGACACTATTCAGATCCACTATACAAATTATACCCCACAAATCATACTATCCAACATAGAAAAGTGGGATAGGAGGCTGTGCCAAGTCTACAATACTCCTACTTGAGATGACTATCCCTTTCACCATCTGGCATCATGAGAACTTGAAGATACACCAAAAAGGCAGACATTTTTCCTTTAATGGATGGCTGAAATCATGTCCTGTTGATGATACAGAACGGTGAGTGAAAACCATCCGGCTGCACATTTTAGACGCAAGTCATGATTTTAACTTTGACAAGTTTAGGGCCACAGATGTTTTCTTAATACTTATTTTTCCTGACACAGTAAAACATTACTTCGCCAACTCTCAAATGAGTAAGCGATATGATCAACAGTTTCATATTTCTTCAACTTCTGTGACGCTTTGCACTGATCATCTCCCCACAAAGGACATACAATCAGTTGTTGGAATGAGCGCCCTATAAAGTACAAAACGGTCACATTGACTGTAACGTGATCATTCATTCACTCCAAATCTAAAACACACTTTCAAGGGAAATTGAGACATATGAATATGGCAAAACTCATTGCATAAAATAATCACGCTAACTAAATTACATTTCCCACGTGCAAGAAAGCCAATCATCAAACAGGTGAGAAAGAAACACCATTTGGAAACCATATCATGAGTGATTTCTCTGGAGTAAATCGCTTACGTTGAAGTGTATCAAACAATTCACTGTCATATTGACTCATTGTCTCTGTTTGAGAGGTGGAAGCCATCCTAAAACCATTAGGATCTATTTTCATAAACAACCAAACCAAAGGCAATTCCTGCTTAGAAATTGGCTGTGAAATGTACTTTAAAAAAAAACCTCAAAACTGTCTAATGTTCCGGGATTTAAGGAAATGTGCTAGAGCTTTCCAATGGAGCAGAACCCAAAATTGCTACCACATTGCAGTGTTTAACCCTAAATGTCCTGCCTGTGGTGGTACAACTGATATAGTGGTACCAATTACCCACAGAGAGAACCACAGACTGAAAGGAAGATGGTGACACTGCTCCTAATGGATAAAATGCCCTGGAAACACATGACTTATGACGTACATTATGATGCAGTAATTGCAGTGATGGAGGGGCAGATGAGTCCATCTCCTCTCTTTCTCTGTATCCCTATAGCAGCTCCTGAGCTCTGTACTAAGGGATAGCAGCAACACAGACAGTAGGCCAGAGCACCCTCTTGACTGGCATGGCCACCACCCATTCTCTGCTGCCCTCTCTCTGATTCTCATCCTGACTTTATTAACGCTTAACCGCTGACATTTTAATGTAATCCATCCAAACCTTTTAGAGAGCTTGTCTTACGGTTCATATAAAGAGTTTTGCTAGTCGCTGGGCTTTAAACCCCCTAGAGTCTAGTGACGGTATGTTAATCTAAGTAACCTAATAAATTTTAAAAAATCCCATCAGAATCTGTCAGTTTAAAACCCTCTAGTCTAAGCCCTGTCAAAGCCGGGGTAGGGGCTCTACTAAGATAACATATGGAATTGATTTGAGATGGTCATACCAAGGATCATTTAATTATTTTATTAAACATTTTAAGACCACTTCAGGTATCAAAAAATATATTTAAAAAATATTTGATGAAACATTGAATTTGGCATTACTGCGATTAGGCCATAACTCACTGAATAACAGATTCACTAAATGGAACAGATTGTCCCCCCCCAAAAATCTAAAGAACGTTTGTTCTGAAGTGTCTGTTCTATATCTGAGAGATATAAGAAAGATCAGGAAACTATTTTTTTCTTTCTCCATATATACTTCCATACATTTTTTTTTTACTGGTACCTATGACCTTGAGACAAGTCTTGTTAGAGCAAAACAACCGACATGTTACTGTACGTGTTCGTAACAGATTCACCTTTCCACAGAGTGGTCATATTAGTCCCATGACGCTTGTCGGGTGGTAGAGCAAAAACGGAGAACACCATTGTGTTCATGAGAGTCTCGTCTTTCCACAGAGGGCTTAGTGAGAAGACCGATTTTCAGGATGTCTCATGGTCTGACAAACACCGCTTTAGTTCTGCCATCGGCGGATGCAGTGGATTGAGACGCACCCCATGCAACAAAAAAAAAATACAGAAAGCTACAGCTTAAACAGACGGATTTTGATGGAAATTGTAGGAGAAAGGTTAAGCTAGAGATATCCATTTTAAAAATTTATTTTTACATATGCTGCATCTCAATCCACCGCATGCGCCCATGGCAGCCTTCTCCATCTGCGGTTGAAGGTGGCCGAACTACATCCCGAAAATCGGTCTTCTCACAAAAAACTCTGTAGCGTCTGAATGGTAGGCCAAACTGTTCAGTTAGAAAGGTTTGGCCTAAAAAAACTAATATGACCACTCTGTGGCAATACGAGACTCAGGAACACGAGGGTGTTCTCTGATTTTCTTTACAACCCCAACGGGACTCGTCTGAAGTTGGTACCGTTGACGTGTCAACTTCTGTTTGTAGCATCCAAACCGTTTAGGCTACAAACTAATGGAAAATGGAAGATTCTCACAAGCACGACGGTGTTCTCCGTTTTGCTCTATGGCCCCCACAAGTGCCACGGGACTCGTCTGAAGGTAACCAGTACTAGTTTAAAAAATCCATGGAAGTATGAAGGTAGTTTTGTGTCTACCCCAAAAAAAGGGTTAAATATGTGTCAAAAAATATATATATTTTACACTACCGGTCAAAAGTTTTAGAACACCTACTCATTCAAGGGTTTTTCTTTATTTTTACTATTTTCTACATTGTAGGATAATAGTGAAGACATCAAAACTACGAAATAACACATATGGAATCATGTAGTAACCAAAAAGGTGTTAAACAAATCAAAATATATATTATATTTGAGATTCTTCAAATAGCCACACTTTGCTTTGATGACAGCTTTGCACACTCTTGGCATTCTCTCAACCAGCTTCACCTGGAATACTTTTCCAACAGTCTTGAAGAACTTCCCACATATGCTGAGCACTTGTTGGCTGCTTTTCCTTCACTCTGCCGTCCGACTCATCCGAAACCATCTCAATTTGGTTGAGGTCGGGTGATTGTGGAGGCCAGGTCATCTGATGCAGCACTCCATCACACTCATTCCTGGTTAAATAAAACTTACACAGCCATGGAGGTGTGTTAGGTCATTGTCCTGTTGAAAAACAAAATTATAGTCCCACTAAGCCTAAACCAGATGGAATGGTGTATCGGTGCAGAATGCTGTGGTAGCCATGCTGGTTAAGTGTGCCTTGAATTCTAAATAAATCACAGTGTCACTAGCAAAGCACCCCCACACCACAACACCTCCTCCTCCTCCATGCTTTACGGTGGGAAATACACATGCAGAGATCATCTGTTCACTCACACGCATCTCACAAAGACAAGGCGGTTGGAACCAAAAATCTCCAATTTGGACTTCAGACCAAATTACAAATTTCCACCGGTCTAATGTCCATTGCTCGTGTTTCTTGTCCCAAGCAAGTCTCTTCTTATTAGTGTCCTTTAGCAGTGGTTTCATTGCAGAAATTTGACCATGAAGGCCTGATTCACACAGTCTCCTCTGAACAGTTGATGTTGAGATGTGTCTGTTACTTGAACACCGTGAAGCATTTATTTGGACTCCAATTTCTGAGGCTGGTAACTCTAATGAACTTATCTTCTGCAGCAGAGGTAACTCTGGGTCTTCCATTCCAGTGGCGGTCCTCATGAGAGTCAGTTTCCGTATTGACTGACCATGTCATAAAGTAAAGTTCTCTTTGCTTATTTGAGCTGTTCTTAACATAATATGGACTTTGTCTTTTAACCCCCCCCCCCCCTCCATTTCAATTAACACATGTTAATTTAAATGCATTGCAGGTGACTACCTCATGAAGCTGCTTGAGAGAATGTCAAGTGTGTGCAAAGCTGTCAAAGGCAAAGGGTGGCTATTTGAAGAATCTCAAATATAAAATACCACTGATTTGTTTAACACTTTTTTGGTTACTACATGATTCCATATGTGTTATTTCATAGTTTTGATGTCTTCACTATTATTCTACAATGTAGAAAAGAGTAAAAAATAAAGAAAAACCCTTGAATTAGTAGGTGTTCTAAAACGTTTGTATATTTCCTGAGTGTTTATTTCCTGAACCACCAACGGCTTAGACTCTTAAGAATTAGAAGTCAAACAATGTAGGCTTCCTGAATCCAAAACTGTTACTTGGGCAAGTTTAGAAATAGGAACAAATATCTGCCTTTTGTCACCTGCCCTGTATATACAGTAAACTGGTGGTGGATGATCAAGGAAGTATTCGAGAGAAATCCTACTCAGGCCCGAATCCACAGAGCATCTCAGAGTAGGAGTGCTGATCTAGGATCTGTCAATATAATCTTATTCATTAGTATCTAAAAGGCAAAACTGATCCTAGATCAGCACTCTTACTCTGAGTCGCTTTGTGGATATGAGCCCAGGTCTCATCTCATTGGTATTAATGGCTCATTACCACTGACCACAGCATAACAGCCACTCAGCTGTGGCCACAGCAGTCAAGTGTTTGATCTGTGCCATATGCTTCACTGTGGGTTAGACACAGTGCTGCCTCTGAGAGTTCAACAAACTCCATAATGTAACTAGAACAAGAATTACTGTATACATTTGCAGCTTCTCTGGTAGAGGATGGTAATTCAAAGTGAACACCATAATTTATTGTGAGGGCTTAAACTTTTCAACTTTGGTCTTGGAGAATAAATACATGTGCTCATTCTAACAAATTTTGTCTGAACAACTTTGTTCAGAGAATGACTAAACAGTTGGGCATCAGTTTGAAAATATAAATAGTGAAATTAAATTAATCAGAGAGCGGGGCTGAGAAGCTAACTAATTAGATAATAACATGTTTTACAGTTTGTTTATCTGGGCGACGTCAGAGCGAGGAATAAATGGTTTTCCATTTCAGCCTGCTGAGGAGCACAATCTATGGCAGAGGAGCAGGGGTCAAAGCTTCCTTACTGAGCTGTTTGGAATTAAACAGGGCAGCAAAACCCAGCTCCTCTTGGTAATAGGCAATTCTGCAATTCCAACCTTCTTTTGGAGGAGGAGATGGAATCTATTACAAACTAATCTACTCCAACATGTTCTGGTTCACACAAGGGTGTCACGTAAAAAAGCTTCCCAGCGTGAAATAGTTCTGATCGTTCTGATTGTGTTCTAAAATGTAAATGTTCCCAGTTCAATAATTGCATCATTTTTTGTGGATGTCCGAGCTCATGCGGATGTTTCTCTCTCACCCTCCCTCAACCTCAAAAAAATTCCCGGACTTACGTGTCAAAGTGCAGAGGGTTGATGTGAGGAGAGATTTTTTGCAATTGCAAAGACTTGGGTGCTACGTTTTCGATTGCCAGTGCATCTATGTTTTTTAGTTAATTAGTTAGCTATACAAACAAGTTAAAACTGCACACCTCTGATGCCATCTTTAACAGTTTATAGCTAATTATGCTAGTTAGCTAGCCAAATCAAGGGCGAGGGGGTGTGAGAGAAACATCTGCACGAGCTCAGCCATCCACACAGACGCACGTGCAAATTATTGACTGGGAACATTTTCACGCTGTGAAAATCTTTACAACATGATGTCACAATCACAACACAATCAGAACGATTGGGAACTATTTCACGCTGGGAAGATTTTTACATGACACAGGGCACAGGGAGGGCATCGGGACACAGCAGGAGGGGCCTCCCTTCATTACACTGGGGCTCACGTTCCACCTGTCTTTCTCCAGAAGAGGGACAGGCACGCCAGCAGGGGGGCGCCCCAGATTTGACTTGAAGTCTTTATTGAACGATACCTGATTAAGCAAGCTATTGTCTCTGAGGATGTAGGCTGAATGAAGGGTACTACTCCACAGCCACTACCCACTGTTGTTTCCAGTATTTATTTATGCAAAGTCGCATTAACATAGGAACCTCATTTACATAAGAAATTCATTAATATAGAAATGTATTTTTGAAGGGAGCCTTAAATGAGACATGGCACCATAGAGAATGCCCATATGCTAATCTGGAGATAGACATGGAACTCCAAACAGGGCCCAGTGCAAGACTGGCAGGACCACAGAGAGAAGTCAAGCAGTGTGATTGATCATTCAGTGAGGGGTCCAGAATACGAACAGCTCCCTGGCTGGTTAGAAACACACACACACACACACACACACACACACACACACACACACACACACACACACACACACACACACACACACACACACACACACACACACACACACACACGCACACACAATCAGGGCAGGGGCCAGACAGGCACCAAATTCCAGCAGGCAGCTGTGGGTGTCCAGGCTAGCTAACACACAGGGAAGCCAGCTGTGGTAGTTGGAGGAACGTTGTGTCTGTTTTAAGATAACAACATCATCATGCTGAAACTCTACATGGAACAAAGATAGTTTGATTACTTCTAGTTGAATGACGGTTGCCGTTGCAGTGGTAGAGCATTCCTGACCTGATTGTTTCTTTGACTAGAATGAGGAGCCAACACGGAGAGAGCAAAAATAAGAAACGTACCTATGAGTCCCCTGGGAGAGGAGAAGTCTGTTTACCTTGCAATTCAGATGTTTGTGTGGTTATGTATGTGTGTGTGTGTATATGTGTGTGTGTGTGTCTGTATGTGCGCGTGAGGTGTGTGTCTGTGTGTGTTTGACAGTGAGAGTGTTGAGTAATTAGAATAAGACAGAGTAAACCTTTGTGTGTGAACATGTTTTTAAACATGTGTTGTGGAGAGGAGTGTGCTGTAAATGTACAAGTCTGATGCCTTTTTGTCTTCACATAAACCAGATTAAAAAATCTTGCAATACTTTTCCAGAGGCCGGCCCCAACACCTGAAGTTCTATGGCCATAGATTAGGTGAGGATCGCACTAAAGGGGGTCCTATCCCCACTTTCTGATGGGAGAAAAATAATATTGCATTTTCTTTGAGAACATTCCCATAATTTTGGCTCCCGAGTGGTGCAGCGGTCTAAGGCACTGCATCTTAGTGCAAGAGGTGTCACTACAGTCCCTGATTCAAATCCAGGCTGGATCACACCCACATGCTTCAAGAGGGCCACCATTGTTCCTGTTCCCAAGAAAGCTAAGGTAACTGAGCTAAATGACACTCACTTCTGTCATCATGACGTGCTTTGAGAGACTAGTCAAGGACCATATCACCTCCACCCTACCTGACACCCTAGACCCACTCCAATAGGTCCACAGACGATGCAATCGCAGTCACACTGCCCTAACCCACCTGGACAAGAGGAATACCTATGTGAGAATGCTGTTCATAGACTACAGCTCAGCATTTAACACCATAGTACCCTCCAAACTCGTCATCAAGCTTGACACCCTTGGTCTCGACCCCGCCCTGTGCAGCTGGGTCCTGGACTTCCTGACGGGCCGCCCTGGTGAGGGTAGGTAACAACATCTCCACCCCGCTGATCCTCAACACTGGGGCCCCACAAGGATGCATTCTCAGCTCTCTCCTGTACTCCGGGTTCACCCACGACTGCGTGGACATGCACACCTCCAACTCAATCATCAAGTTTGCAGATGACACTATAGTGGCAGGCTTGATTACCAACAACAATGAGACGGCCTACAGGGAGGAGGTGAGGGCCCCGGAGTGTGGTGTCAGGAAAATAACCTCACACTCAACGTCAACAAAACAAAGGAGATGATCGTGGACTTCAGGAAACAGCAGAGGGAGCAGCCCCCTATCCACATCGACAGGACAGTAGTGGAGTGGGTGGAAGGTTAAGTTCCTCGGCGTACACATCACGGACAAACTGAAATGGTCCACCCACACAGACAGTGTGGTGAAGAAGGCGCAGCAGCACATCTTCAACCTCAGGAGACTGAAGAAATTCGGCTTGTCACCAAAAACACTCAAACTTTTACAGATGCACAATCGAGAGCATCCTGTCGGCTTGTATCACCGCCTGGTACGGAAACTGCTCCGCCCATAACAGTAATTCTCTCCAGAGGGTAGTGAGGTCTGCACAACGCATTACCGGGGGCAAACTACCTGCCCTCCAGGACACCTACACCACCCGATGTCACAGAAAGGCCATAAAGATCATCAAGGACAACAACCACCCGAGCCACTGTCTGTTCACACCGCTATCATCCAGAAGGCGAGGTCAGTACAGGTGCATCAAAGCAGGGACCAGACTGTTAAACAGCCATCACTAACATTGAGTGGCTGCTGCCAACATACTGACTCAACTCCAGCCACTTTAATAATGGAAAAATGTATATAATAAATGTATCACTAGCCACTTTAAACAATGCCACTTTTATATGTTTACATACCCTACATTACTTATCTCATATGTATATAATGTACTCTATACCATCCACTGCATCTTGCCTATTGTCGTTCTATACCATCACTCAGTCATATTTTTTTATGTACATATTCTTATTCATTCCTTTACACTTGTGTGTATAAGGTAGTTGTTGTGAAATTGTTGGGTTAGATTACTCGTTGGATATTACGGCATTGTCGGAACTAGAAGCACAAGCATTTCGCTACACTCGCATTAACATCTGCTAACCATGTGTATGTGACAAATAAAATGTGATTTGATATTTGATACATTATACTACACCACTATGACAAAGAGCAGAAACCACACAAATGGAAGGAGTACTCTAAAATGAACGGACTCTCCAAGAAACCTTCAGCTGGACTGTGTCCAACATAGCCCAGAGTGCCGAATTTCCTACAGTCCACTTGAAGAGGAAAACCCTCATATTTAGGTGATGCCCTGACAGTGTAAAACAAACATCTTTAAATCATATGTTCAGAGTTAATCCCAAAAAATTCAACTCATGTTTAAGGTGGAAACACTGACGGGGAGAGAGAGAGAGCGAGAGAGACTGTCCGACCTGGGCCCTGACAGTGAATCTCAGTAAGACAAAAAATAATAGTGTTCCAAAAAAGGTCTAGTTGCCAGAACCACAAATACAAATTCCATCTAGACACCTTTGCCCTAGGGCACACAAAAAACGATGCATACCTCGGCCTAAACATCAGTGCCGCAGGTAACTTCCTCAAAGCTGTGAACGATCTGAGAGACAAGGCAAGAGGGGCCTTCTATGCCATCAAAAGGAACATCAAATTCAACATGCCAATTAGGATCTGGCAAAAAATACTTGAATAATTTATAGAACCCAATGCCCTTTATGGTTGTGAGGACTGGGGTCCGCTCGCTCACCAACCAAGATTTCACAAAATGGGGCAAACCCCAAAGTGAGACTCCGCATGCAGAATTCTGCAAAAAATATCCCCTGTGTACAATGTAAAACATCAAATAAATGCATGCAGAGTAGAATTAAGCCAATAATTATCATAATCCAAAAAAAAGCCGTTAAATTATACACCCACCAAAGAAAGCGATTCCCAAACCTTCCATAACAAAACCATTACCTACAGAGAAATAAACCTGGAGAAGAGCCCTCTAAGCAAGCTGGTCCTGGGGCTCTGTTCACAAACAGACCCCACAGAGCCCCAGGACAGCAACACAATTAAACCCAACCAAATGATGTGAAAACAAAAAGATAATTACTTGACACATTGAAAAGAATATACAAAAAACCCAGAGCAAACTAGAATACTATTTGGCCCTAAACAGAGAGTACACAGTGGCAGACCACTGTGACTGACCGAAAATTAAGGACATTTCTGACTATGTATAGACTCAGTGAGCATGGCCTTGCTATTGAAAAGGCCGCTGAAGGCAGACCTGGCTCTCAAGAGAAGACAGGCTATGTGCACACTGCCCACAAAATTAGGTGGAAACTGAGCTGCACTTCCTAACCTCCTGCCAAATGTATGACCACATTAGAGACACATATTTCCCTCAGATTGCACCCACAAAGAATTCGAAAACAATTACAATTTTGATAAACTCCCATTTCTATTGGGTGAAATACCACAGTGTGCCATCACAGCAGCAAGATTTGTGACCTGTTGCAACAAGAAAAGGGCAACCAGTAAAGAACAAACACCATTTGTAAATATAACCTATATTTATGTTGATTTATTTTCCCTTTTGTACTTTAACTACTCATTACAACACTGTATACAGACATAATATTACATTTGACATGTCTTTATTCTTTTGGAACAATTGTGAGTGTAATGGTTACTGTTCGTTTCACTTTTGTTTATGATCTATTTCACTTTATTTGGCAATATAAACATGTTTCCCATGCCAATAAAGCCCCTTGAGAGAGAGAGAGAGACCCTTTCTTCTGACTTCAGTGGTAGATTTTCCTCAACAGCTCTACGATGTGACCATCAGATAGGCTATTCACTGATTGGTTGATGCTCCTTTCTGTAACTAGAGGAGCATGCATTGAATGTCAACCTCGCACTTGTGTTCTTTAAATTCATATGCCAATTTTTTTATGAAATGTCACAGGTGCATTCATGTTGCCTACACAGTGCATTTGGAAAGCATTCAGTCCCCTTGGCTATTTCCACATTTAGTTATGTTACAGCCTTCTTCTAAAATTGATTACATGTATTTTTTCCCTCATCAATCTACACACAATACTCTATAATGACAAAGGGAAAACAGTTTTTTAAATGTATTAAAAAGAATTGAGATACCTTGTTCATCATTAGAAAATGATCATGTTGTCAAGATAGTATGCTCCAATAGGAAAGAAGTAAAGGGAGTTTACAATGCAAAAGACAAGATAGTATGCTCCAATAGGAAATAAGTAAAGGGAGTTTACAATGCAAAAGACAAGATAGTATGCTCCAATAGGAAAGAAGTAAAGGGAGTTTACAAAGCAAAAGATGATTCATCTTCTGTAGTTCTGTGCCTCGACATATATATAGTTGAAGTTGAACGTTTACATACAACTTAGCCAAATACATTTAAACTCAGTTTCACAATTCCTGACAATTAATCCTAGTAAAAATTGCCTATCTTAGGTCAGTTAGGATCACCACTTAATTTTAAGAATGTCTTATGTCAGAATAATAGTAGAGAGAATGATTCATTTCAGCTTTTATTTTGTTCATCACATTCCCAGTGGGTCAGAAGTTTACATACACTCAATTAGTATTTGGTAGCATTGCCTATAAATTGTTTAACTTGGGTCAAATATTTCAGGTAGCCTTCCACAAGCTTCCCACAATAAGTTGCGTGAATTTTGGCCCATTCCTCCTGACAGAGCTGGTGTAACGAAGTCAGATTTGTAGACCTCCTTGCTCGCACACGCTTTTTCAGGTCTGCCAAAACATGTTCTATAGGATTGAGGTCAGGGCTTTGTGATGGCCACTTGACTTACCTTGACTTTGTTATCCTTAAGCCATTTTGCCACACAACTTTGGAAGTATGCTTGGGGTCATTGTCCATTTGGAAGACCCATTTGCGACCAAGCTTTAACTGCCTGACTGATGTCTTGAGATGTTGCTTCAATATATCCACATCATTTTCCTACCTCATGATGCCATCTATTTTGTGAAGTGCACCAGTCCCTCCTGCAGCAAAGAGCCCCACAATATGATGCTGCCACCCCTGTACTTAACGGTTGGGATGGTGTTCTTCGGCTTGCAAGCGTCCTCCTTTTCCCTCCAAACATACAGTATCGATGGTCATTATGGCCAAATAGTATTTTTGTTACATCAGACCAGACGACATTTCTACAAAAAGTACGCTCTTTTCCCCATGTGCAGTTGCAAACCGTAGTCTGGCTTTTTTATGGCGGTTTTGGAGCAGTGGCTTCTTCCTTGCTGAGCGACCTTTCAGGTTATGTCGATGTAGGACTCGTTTTACTGTGGATATAGATACTTTTGTTCCGGTTTCCTCCAGCATCTTCACAAGGTCCTTTGCTATTGTTCTGGGATTGATTTGCACTTTTCGCACCAAAGTACGTTCATCTCTAGGAGACAGAATGCTTCTCCTTCCTGAGCAGTATGACAGCTGCGTGGTCTCATGGTGTTTATACTTGCGTACTATTGTTGATACAGATGAACGTGGTACCTTCAGGCCATCGGAAATTGCTCCCAAGGATGAACCAGACTTGTGAAGGTCTACAATTTCTTTTCTGAGGTCTGGGATGATTTCTATTGATTTTCCCATGATGTCAAGTAAAGAGGCACTGAGTTTGAAGGTAGGCCTTGAAATACATCCACAGGTACACCTCCAATTGACTCAAATAGAGTTGTCTTACTCTCTAAGTCTGTACCCAAACAATTCTAACTTCTACTTTTAAAAATCCATCTCTCCAGAAACAAGTCTCTCACTGTTGCCACTTACTGTAGACCACCCTCTGCCCCCAGCTGTGCCCTGGACACCATATGTTGAATTGATTGCCCCCCATCTATCTTCAGAGCTCGTGCTGCTAGGTGACCTAAACTGTGACATGGTTAACACCCCGGCCATCCTACAATCTAAGCTTGATGTCCTCAATCTCACACAAATTATCAATGAACCCACCAGGTACAACCCCAAATCCTTAAACACGGGCACCCTCATAGATATCATCCTAACTAACTTGCCCTCCAAATACACCTCTGCTGTTTTCAACCAAGATCTCAGCAATCACTGCCTCATTGCCTGCATCCGTAATGGGTCTGCGGTCAAATGACCACCCCTCATCACTGTCAAACGCTCCCTAAAACACTTCAGCAAGCAGGCCTTTCAAATCGACATGGCCCGGGTATCCTGGAAGGATATTGACCTCATCCCGTCAGTAGAGGATGCCTTGTTATTCTTTAAAAGTGCCTTCCTCACCATCTTAAATAAGCATGCCCCATTCAAAACATCCACATCCTGTGGCGTTCTGCATTAGCATCGAACAGCCCCCGTGATATGCAACTTTTCAGGGAAGTTAGGAACAAATATACACAGGCAGTTAGGAAAGCTAAGGCTAGTTTTTTCAAGCAGAAATTTGCATCCTGTAGCACAAACTCAAAAAAGTTATGGAACACTGTAAAGTCCATGGAGAATAAGAGCACCTCCTCCCAGCTGCCCACTGCACTGAGGCAAGGAAACAATGTTACCACCGATAAATCCACTATAATTGAGAATTTCAATAAGCATTTTTCTATGGCTGGCCATGCTTTCCACCTGGCTACCCCTACCCCGGTCAGCAGCCCTGCGCTCCTCACAGCAACTCGCCCAAACCTCCCCCACTTCTCCTTCACCCAAATCCAGATAGCTGATGTTCTGAAAGAGCTACAAAATCTGGACCCCTACAAATCAGCCGGGCTAGACAATCTGGACACTTTTTCTAAAGTGATCTGCCGAAATTGTTGCAACCCTTATTCTAGCCTGTTCCACCTCTACACAGACGACACCATTCTGTATACCTTTGGCCCTTCTTTGGACACTTAACTAACTTCCAGATGAGCTTAGCAGCACCCACCCGTAGCAGATGCTCCAGCAGGTATATCTCACTGGTCACCCCCAAAGCCAATTCTTCCTTTGGCCGCCTCTCCTTCCAGTTCTCTGCTGCCAATGACTGGAACAAACTGCAAAAATCACTAAAGCTGGAGACTTTCCTCCCTCACTAGCTTTAAGCACCAGCTGTCAGAGCAGCTCACAGATCACTGCACCTGTACATACTGTAGCTAATCTGTAAATAGCCCATCCAATCTACCTCATCCCCATACTGTATTTATGTATATATCTTGCTCCTTTGCACCCCAGTATCTCTACTTGCACATGCATCTTCTTCACATTCTACCATTCCAGTGTTTAATTGCTATATTGTAATTTCTTCGCCACCATGGCCTATTTATTGCCTTAGCTCTCTTATCTAACCCCATTTGCACATGCTGTATATATATTTTTCTACTATATCATTGATTGTATGTTTGTTTATTCTATGTGTAACTGTGTTGTTGTATGTGTCGAACTGCTTTGCTTTATCTTGGCCAAGTTGCATTTGTAAATGAGAACGTGTTCTCAACTAGCCTACCTGGTAAAATAAAGGTTAAATAAATAAATACAAAATAAACAAGAAATGATGTCAATTAGCCTATCAGAAGCGTCTGAAGCCATGAAATCATTTTCTGGAATTTTCCAAGCTGTTTAAAGGCACAGTCAACTTAGTGTATGTAAACTTCTGACCCACTGGAATTGGTGAAATAATCTGTCGGCAAACAATTGTTGGAAAAATTACTTGTATCATGCACACAGTAGATGTCCTAACCGACTTGCCAAGACTATAGTTTGTTAACAAGAAATTTGTGGAGTGGTTGAAAAACAAGTTAATGACTCCAACATAAGTGTATGTAACACTTAACATAACTTCAACTGTAAGCATTCAGATCCTTTGCTATGAGACTCTAAATTGAATTCAGGTCCATCCTGTTTCCATTGATCATCCTTGAGCTGTTTCTACAACTTAATTGGAGTCCACCTTTGGTAAATTCAATTGATTGGACATGTTTTGGACAGGCACACACCTCTCTATGTAAGGTCCCACAATTGACAATGCATGTCAGAGCAAAAATCATGAGTTTGAAGGAATTGTCCGTAGACCTCCGAGACAGGATTGTGTCTGGGGAAGGGTACCAAAATATTTATGCATCATTGAAGGTCCCCGAGAACACAGTGGCTTCTTAAATGGAAGAAGTTTGGAACCACCAAGACTCAGAGCATTCGGTGGAGAAGGGCCTTGGTCAAGGAGGTAACCAAGAACCCAATGATCACTCCGACAGAGCTCCAGAGTTCCTCTGTGGAGATGGGAGAACCTTCTATAAGGACAAGCATCTCTACAGCACTCCACCAATCGGGCATTTATTGATGAGTGGCCAGTCGGAAGTCCCTCAGTAAAGGGCATATGATAGCCAGCTTGGAGTTTGCCAAAAGAAACCTAAAGGACTCTCATGAGAAACAAGAATCTCTAGTCTGATAAAACCAACATTGAACTCTTTGGCCTGAATGCCAAGCGGGATGTCTGGAGGAAGCCAGGGACCATCCCTACTGTGAAGCATGGTGGTGGCAGCATCATGCTGTGGGGATGTTTTTCAGCGTCAGGGACTGGGATACTAGTCAGGATTGAGGGAAAGAGTAACAGAGCAAACTACAGAGAGATCCTTGATGAAAACCTGCTCCAGGACCTCAGACTGGGGAAAAGGTTCACCCTTCAACAGCACAACGACCCTAAGCACACAGCCAAGACAACACAGGAGTGGCTTCGGGACAAGTCTCTTAACGTCCTTGAGTGGCCCAGCCAGAGCCCGGACTTGAACCCTACCGAACATCTCTGGAGACCTGAAAATAGCTGTGTGGCGAAGCTCCCCATCCAACCTGACAGAACTTGAGAGGATCTGCAGAGAGGAATGGGAGAAACTCCCCAAATATAGGTGTGCCAAGCTTGTAGCGTCATACCCAAGAAGACTCGAGGCTGTAATTGCTGCCAAAGGTGCTTCAACAAAGTACTGAGTAAAGGGTCTGAATACTTATGCAAATGTGATATTTCAGTTTATTTTGAATACATTTGAAAATATTTCTAAAAACCTGTTGCTTTGTCATTATGGGGTATTATGTGTAGAACTATTTAATCAATTTTAAAATAAGGCTAAAAAGTAAAGAAATGTGGAGAAAGGGGTCTGAATACTTTCCGAATGCACTATAAAATGCCTATCTGGTTTTTCTTATAGTTTGTGTGGGTTGCCACAGGTGGGAGGATGGGTGATGTTTTCCACATTCTGTCAAATACATTTTCTGTCATAATTCAGAATATAAAAATGTGTACGTGGAAATGTACAGTCTAGCAAATATGACAAGTAGGCTAAAGCACTTACACTGCTGTTGACATAAGTGTCACGCACAGTGAAAAGGTGAAAGTAAAGACAGTCATTTCATTCAACGATAAAATAACAGTTGAGAAGTGCTACTTAGATTCCAGCACAAAGACGGGCGCATGCTTTCAGAACCCATATAATGGCAGACAGAAAAATAAATGCTGAAGGTACTTGGTGAAATGCTGAAAACCAGCAGCACTTAGTACTTTAGTCCTCTTACATAACCCTAATACAGCTAATAATAGACATGGATTTTGCTTCCAATACTTTAAAACTCGATAAAAAAAAAATAATTAGGCATGCACGTCTCAATAAATCTACTTGTAAAATGTGTTTTGTATATCAGATTTTAACATTACCAACCTCGTGTTTTAAACATGCAGTACAGCAAATTAACCTTGTATCTATGAGACTTTAAATGTCAGACTACCTGTAACATGTGACCCAACCATAGCTTTCAAGCTATTTCTCATGTGAAAGGCATTCATTTATCACTTTGTCTTAAAGGGCACAGGCTATTCATATTTAACCACTTACCCTATTCACTACGAACTGAACAACATACCAACGGACAACGTGCAGACGTCTGCTTGCCTGCCTGCCTGCGTGAGTGGATCATGGAGCTGGTATTTCAGTACATATGGCAGTACCATTCAAAGAGCTATGACAACCATCATGCTTATAGCTCTGTAAATGGCGCTGCAATCTGCACCATGCAGTCTTGGTGTCATTTGGCAGGGGGAAAAATCAGTCAAACGCAAAAAAAAAAAGGTTAAGCAATCACATTATCATGATCAGTCATGTATCACATGGCTGCGGTCAGTATGTAGAAATATGCAAATAAACCAGTATGCAGATAAACCCCTGTGTCAGAGTAAATTGTCCCCACTTGAACAAAATCATTGAATTAAATATTTTTTATTCACTTTCACCTTTTGGTGTGATGACTCTTGGCTGAATTGTTAAGAAAGTTGTGGCAGTCATTTAACTCATTTTCTACTGTGAAGCTCATTTGTGGTTGGAGAGTTATAGTCCCAATCGGCATTAGAACGTCGTGGCCCCACCGTCTTTGGGGAAAAGAACCTGTGATCACCTTGGTTGGCTCACAGCAAAAAGCACCTTTTTTTTGTCAATTACAAAACTACATATAAGAAAAGTGAAAGATGTCTAAAGATTACATTTCAAAATTGCCTGGTCCCGAGCATTTTCACTACTTCTCTCAAAACGTAATATTGTCGGGCTTCCCTAATACCGTTTCATGACAGTGCTAGCAGCTATGCGAGTGCTAGCTAGCTACTGACCAGAACATTAAGCTAGCCAATACCAACAACACAAGCAAACGGACTACACAGCTACGAGTAGTGAGAGGAGTTAAAAACGGACTATACTAAACAAGTTCTAACATGTTTTCCACACACATACAGTAGCTACGCATAGCCTACTTGGACAATGCGTCCCCAACATTTCCCATGCCAAATAACCTGAAGCCACAGGGCTCTCTACGAGGGAGCATTACGAACCGTAGCCTAAAGGCCGGCAGATTGTCATTTCATCTAACCGTCAAAAGGGAATATACGCAGAAGGCTATATATTCGTATCCCATGTGGACCGGTTCATACATAAAACATTCTCCATTCAGGCTGCAAATGCGTTGATTTCCTCCTTAACTCGATTTAATAGTGAGAAGGCATAAGAAAATGAGTAAAACATCTTTATGGCACACCATTTTCCACCACCATGCTAGAGTGGCTAAACGCAAGTCCTGGATGTTGTGCATCTTGTTCAGCCAATCAAGTTGCAGCAGTCTGTTATTTACCCATGGTCTGAAAACTGTACACAATGTCAGGAAGTTGCATTAGGCCACCATAGCATGGTGGTGGAAAATTGTGTTTCATAAAGAAAGTATGAATATTTTATAATTTTTTTCCACCTGTTCACCATTAAATCAAGTTAAGGATGATAAACAATTCTCCATTCAGGCTGCAAAGGCGTCTATGTACGAACCGGTCCACGGGGGATACGAATGTATAGCCAGCCGCCTGCATACATTCTCTTTGGACAGTAAGATGAAATGATTTAATGTCACTGGCCTATGGACTATGAAAACCGTAGGTCGGGATTTGTGACCTGGTTACATGTACATTGAACAACACAGCAGCTTTTCGGCATGTTTTGTTATTTCTGTATAACAAAAAAAATTACAACTAGGTTGTATCTCTTACAATGGGCGGCAGGGTAGCCTAGTGGTTAGTGTTGGACTAGTAACCGGAAGGTTGCAAGTTCAAACCCCCGAGCTGGCAAGGTACAAATCTGTCGTTCTGCCCCTGAACAGGCAGTTAAACCCACTGTTCCTAGGCCATCATTGAAAATAAGAATTTGTTCTTAACTGACTTGCCTAGTTAAATAAAGGTAAAAAAAAAATTATGTTCGTTTCCCTCAATTTGTGGCCGCTGTCAAGGGGAATTCCTTCTTATGTGAATATCGACTCGGAGTGTAGAAAATCACCATGCACAGTTCTATCTTTGTCATTTACATATGTCACATTTGTACACACAACTTTAATGTAATGACATGGGGCTGCCTGCGACTACCACTTTGTGTAGCCAGTTAGCAATGTCACTTCTAAAGGCTTTCCCATAAAACTTCCCAAATTAAACGTTAACTGCAAAGTAGGCTTAACTGGCAGAACGATATATATCATGATGATTTTCATCAATAGGGGGTATTTTTGTTTCGTGAACTCTGCTATCGCGCATGCAGAAACACAGCCAGTCAAACATCAGTCTCTTGAGCTGCGCAAATGAAATTAATGGCAACTATACCGTCCCAAATGTTTATTTTTATTATTTTCTTCCCTAGACCTCAAATGTTGTCTCCTGATGTGGTTTAAGCATTATTTTGGCCTTATAATATAAAATTATGTTATTTTCTATAAAAAGTGTGATTGAGAGTTTGGGCTTTTGGTATTATTAGGGCGAATACATTTATTGGCTGGTAAGAATTCTGAGTGATTGGTTTCCATCTATCTGCAACAGTGGCTGGTGGACCAAAAAGTTAGATTTTTTGGTTCATAAACCATGTTGTTCCAAAATCACACACGGGCTGGGCATTTGTTTATACCTTGTTTCGTCATGTTACCTCATTAGCTAGCTAGCTAACAGTCTGGTTACTTTAGCAGCATATCTAAACATTTGGGAGCACAGAAAGAAAGGAAAAAGGACACAATGCTTCGTAAGAAGCATTTCAAGGTCCTGGAGTGGCCTAGCCAGTCTCCAGATCTCAACCCCATTGAAAAACTTTGGAGGGAGTTGAAAGTCTGTGTTGCCCAGCAACAGCCCCAAAACATCACTGCTCTAGAGGAGATCTGCATGGAGGAATGGGCCAAAATACCAGCAACAGTGTGTGAAAACCTACAGAAAACGTTTGACCTCTGTCATTGCCAACAAAGGGTATATAACAAAGTATTGAGAAACTTTTGTTATTGACCAAATACTTATTTTCCACCATCATTTCCAAATAAATTCATTACAAATCCTACAATGTGATTTTCTGGATTTTTTTTTCTCAGTCATAATTGAAGTTTACCTATGATGAAAATTACAGGCCTCTCTCATCTTTTTAAGTGGGAGAACTTGCACAATTGGTGGCTGACTAAATACTTTTTTGCCCCACTGTATTTGGATAAAGAACAAAAGTCACGTTATCAAATTAAGCCAAAATGTCTAAAGTATATGAAAGATATACATTTCCTAAAGATGAGCAGGTTTCGAAGATGCAACTGCATGTTTGTATCAGAACTCAGGATAAGACCCAGATGCAGACAGTTTGAATCACAGGTCAAGGGCAGGCAGAGGTCGGTAATCCAGGTCAGAGTTCGTAAGGTACAGAACGGCAGGCAGGCTCAAGGTCAGGCCAGGCAGAATGGTCAAAACCGGATGAACTAGAAAACAGGGACTAAAGCGAACAGGAGTTGTCACGACTTCCGCCGAAGTTGGCTCCCCTGCCTGTTCGGGCGGTGCTCGGCGGTCGTCGTCACCGTCCTACTAGCCACCATCGATCCCTTTTTCGTTTGTCTGTTGGTTTTGTCTTATTAGTTTCACCTGTGTGTATTTTAGTTTATTGACGTCCTTATTTATAGTAGGTTGTCCCGCCTTTGTTTCGTGCGGGATTGTTTTGGTTTCATGTATTTTAGTGATTACGTATTGTGCTATTTGCTCCGATATATCTTAATCCTGTGTTGGATTATTTCACCCTGTTTTCGGGTTTTCGGTGTTTGTTCCGGAGAATAAACTATCGACTCACTGCACCTGCTCTCTGCGCTTGATTCCACCTACCTTGTTAATACGTGACAGAATCCCGCACCACCCATGGAATCAGCAGGAGCAGCCGCGTCTCCTCTCCCATCGATGGAGGAGAGAGTCCTCCACCACACCAGCGTGCTCCATCGGATTGGTTCTGCCATGGACCAAATGATGGAGAGGATGGATCGATGGGAGAGGAGTGGTCTTCCCACATCATCACTAGCACCCCCTTCTCCAGCACCTCCTGTTCCTGTGACCACATCTGGCTCCGGGGCTCTGCGGTTGACACTCCCACGGGAGTATGACGGAACGGCGGCTGGGTGCCAGGGTTTCCTCCTTCAACTGGAGCTATACCTGGCTACCGTGCGTCCTGCTCCCTCTGGAGAGGAGAGCGTGAGCGCCCTCGTCTCCTGCTTGACTGGGCGAGCCCTCGAGTGGGCCAACGCAGTATGGAATGGCCCGGACTCGGCGAGGGATAATTACCCAGAGTTCACCCGCCGATTCCGAGCTGTTTTTGACCATCCACCAGAGGGTCGGGCGGCGGGTGAACGGCTGTTCCACCTGCGGCAGGAGACGAGGAGCGCTCAGGACTTTGCTCTGGAGTTCAGGACCCTGGCCGCAGGAGCAGGATGGAACGACAGGGCCTTGGTCGACCATTTCAGATGCAGTCTCAGGGAGGACGTCCGCAGGGAGCTGGCATGTCGGGACACCACCTGCACACTGGATGAGCTCATTGACTTGGCTATCCGTCTCGACAATCTGCTGGCTGCTCGCGGGCGTTCGGATCAGGCCCTGTCGTTTCCACTTCCCAGCCCTCCTGCCCCTATCCCTATGGAATTAGGAGGGGCAGCTTCGAGGGAGACCGGAGGAGGAGTGTCCTCCTGCACCAGTTGTGGTCGACGAGGGCACACGTCAGACCGGTGCTGGAGGAACTCGTCTGGGAGTCGGGATGGCAGGCGGAGCACTGCTCGATCACCCCAGGTGAGTAAGCACCAGACTCACCCAGAGCCTCCTGTCGGTCATGTGTATGTTTTGATTTTTTTTGCCTGGGTTTTTTCCCTCTCTACAGCATAAGGCGCTAGTCGATTCAGGCGCAGCTGGGAATTTCATGGATCGTGGGCTTGCGTTAAGGCTAGGGATTCCCCTGGTGTCGGTAGATCAACCTTTCCCCGTGCACTCATTAGATAGCCGACCATTAGGGTCAGGAGTGATTAGGGAGGCTACGGTGCCACTGGACATGGTAACGCAGGGGGATCATAAGGAGCAGATTAGTCTGTTCCTTATAGATTCACCTGCGTTTCCGGTGGTGTTGGGGGTTCCCTGGTTAGCTCAACACAACCCGGTGATTTCCTGGCGACAGGGGGCTCTTAAGGGGTGGTCAGAGGAGTGTTCAGGTAGGTGTAGAGGAGTTGCCGTTGGTGCGACTACGGTGGAGAGTCCAGACCAAGTTTCCACCGTGCGCATTCCCTCTGAATATGCCGATTTGGCTATCGCCTTCAGTAAAAAGAAGGCGACCCAATTACCACCTCATCGTCGAGAGGACTGCGTGATAAACCTTCTGGAGAACGCTGCACTTCCTAGGAGTCACGTGTATCCATTGTCCCAGGAGGAGACGGTAGCGATGGAGACATACGTTACTGAATCACTGAGACAGGGGTACATTCGGCCCTCCGCATCACCCGTCTCCTCGAGCTTCTTTTTTGTGAAGAAGAAGGATGGAGGTCTGCGTCCGTGCATTGATTATAGAGGTCTAAATTCCATCACAGTGGGGTTTAGTTACCCACTACCTCTCATCGCCACGGCGGTGGAATCATTTCACGGGGCGCGCTTCTTCACAAAACTGGACCTGAGGAGCGCGTATAATCTGGTGCGTATCCGGGGAGGGGATGAGTGGAAAACTGCATTCAGTACTACATCTGGTCATTATGAGTACCGCGTCATGCCATACGGGTTGAAGAATGCTCCAGCCGTTTTCCAATCCTTCGTAGACGAGATTCTCCGAGACCTGCTCGGGCAGGGAGTGGTAGTGTACATCGATGACATCTTGATCTATTCTGCCACACGCGCGGCGCATGTGTCTCTGGTGCGTAAGGTACTTGGGCGACTGCTGGAGCATGATCTGTATTGCAAGGCGGAGAAATGTGAGTTTTTCAAACAGTCCGTTTCCTTCCTGGGATATCGTATTTCCACCTCTGGGGTGGTGATGGAGGATGACCGCGTTACAGCCGTGCGTAATTGGCCGACTCCGACCACGGTGAAAGAGGTGCAGCGGTTTTTAGGGTTTGCCAATTACTACCGGAGGTTTATCCGGGGTTTTGGTCAGGTAGCTGCTCCCATCACCTCGCTGCTGAAGGGAGGACCGGTGCGCTTGCGCTGGTCAGCAGAGGCGGGCAGAGCATTCACTCGTTTGAAGGAGCTGTTCACCAATGCACCCGTGTTGGCGCATCCGGACCCCTCTTTAGCGTTCATAGTGGAGGTGGATGCGTCCGAGGCTGGGGTCGGAGCCGTGCTGTCCCAACGCTCGGGCGTGCCACCCAAACTTCGCCCGTGTGCTTTTTTTTCGAGCAAGCTCAGCCCAGCGGAGCGAAACTATGATGTGGGGGACCGGGAGTTGTTAGCTGTAGTCAAGGCTCTGAAGGTGTGGAGACATTGGCTTGAGGGGGCTAAACACCCCTTTCTCATCTGGACTGACCATCGTAATCTCGAGTATATCCGGGCAGCGAAGAGAATGAATCCACGTCAGGCTAGATGGGCCATGTTTTTTACCAGATTCCGGTTTACCCTCTCATACCGGCCCGGCTCCAAAAACACCAAGGCCGACGCGCTGTCCCGCCTCTATGATACCGAGGAGCGGCCCGTTGAGCTAACTCCCATCATTTCACCGTCGTGTCTCGTGGCACCGGTGGTATGGGAGGTGGACGCAGAGATAGAGGGGGCCTCACGGTCAGAGCCGGCCCCCCCCAACTGTCCAGTAGGAACCCAGTACGTACCGAGGGGGGTCCGGGACAAGCTGATTCGGTGGGCTCATACTCTCCCCTCCTCGGGTCATCCGGGCATCGAGAGGACAGTGCGGAGTCTGAGAGGGAGATACTGGTGGCCCACGCTAGCTAAAGACGTGAGATTTTATGTCTCCTCCTGCTCCGTGTGTGCTCAGAGCAAGGCTCCTCGGCACTTGCCTAGAGGGAAATTACAACCCCTCCCCGTTCCACAACGGCCGTGGACACACTTATCGGTGGACTTTCTTACCGACCTTCCCCCGTCCCAGGGAAGTACTACAATCCTGGTCGTTGTGGATCGGTTTTCTAAGTCCTGTCGTCTCATCCCGTTGCCCGGTCTCCCTACGGCCCTGCAGACTGCTGAGGCCTTGTTTACCCATGTCTTCCGGCACTATGGGGTGCCTGAGGACATCGTTTCTGATCGGGGTCCCCAATTCACGTCCAGAGTATGGAGGGCGTTTATGGAGAGACTGGGGGTCTCGGTCAGCTTAACCTCAGGTTTTCACCCCGAGAGTAATGGGCAGGTGGAGCGCGTAAATCAAGAGGTGGGCAGGTTTCTGCGGTCCTATTGCCGGGACCGGCCTGGTGAGTGGGCAAGGTATGTTCCCTGGGCTGAACTAGCTCAGAACTCCCTACGCCACTCCTCAACTAACTTGTCTCCTTTTGAGTGTGTGCTAGGTTACCAGCCGGTCCTGGCTCCATGGCATCAGAGCCAGACCGAGGCTCCTGCGGTGGAGGAATGGGTACAGCGCTCCAAGGACACATGGAAAGCCGTTCAGGACTCACTACGGTTAGCGGGCGAACGGCAGAAGAGGAGCGCTGACCAACACCGCAGTGAGGCCCCCGTGTTTGCACCGGGGGACAGGGTCTGGCTCTCGACCCGGAACCTGTCCCTCCGCCTGCCCTGTCGGAAGCTGGGGCCGCAGTGTGTGGGGCCGTTTAAAGTCCTGAGGAGAATAAACGAGGTGTGTTACAGGTTACAACTTCCTAGGTATTACCGTATTAACCCCTCGTTTCATGTGTCTCTCCTCAGGCCGGTGGTGGCTGGTCCCCTGCAAGAAGGTGAGGTGCCTGAGGTCCCTCCGCCCCCCCTGGACATCGAGGGGTCCCCGGCGTACACAGTTCGGGGCATTCTGGATTCGAGACGCCGGGTGGGGGGCCTACAGTACCTCGTGGACTGGGAGGGGTACGGTCCGGAGGAGAGATGCTGGGTTCCGGTGAGGGACATTTTGGACCCTTCTCTCCTGAGTGATTTCCACCGCCTCCACCCGGATCGCCCAGCACCTCGTCCTCCGGGTCGTCCTCGAGGACGGTGGCGGCGCGCTGCGGGGGCCGCGCGTCAGGGGGGGGGTACTGTCACGACTTCCGCCGAAGTTGGCTCCCCTGCCTGTTCGGGCGGTGCTCGGCGGTCGTCGTCACCGTCCTACTAGCCACCATCGATCCCTTTTTCGTTTGTCTGTTGGTTTTGTCTTATTAGTTTCACCTGTGTGTATTTTAGTTTATTGACGTCCTTATTTATAGTAGGTTGTCCCGCCTTTGTTTCGTGCGGGATTGTTTTGGTTTCATGTATTTTAGTGATTACGTATTGTGCTATTTGCTCCGATATATCTTAATCCTGTGTTGGATTATTTCACCCTGTTTTCGGGTTTTCGGTGTTTGTTCCGGAGAATAAACTATCGACTCACTGCACCTGCTCTCTGCGCTTGATTCCACCTACCTTGTTAATACGTGACAGGAGTACGGTACAATACGCTGGTAGGCTTTACAAGACAAGACTAACTGGCAACAGACAAAGAGAAAACACAGGTATAAATGCACAGGGGATAATGGGGAAAATGGGTGACACATGGAGGGGGTGGAGACAAGCACAAGACAGGTGAAACAGATCAGGGTGTGACAATTTTGGTAATGAGTGTTGCATACTTTCCATTATAAAACTGTACTGAGATCTATCAGAGATTCAGTAACCCAACACATCGTCAAACTGTCATTTATTAATGTTAATTCACTTGACAAAAAATCTGCTTATTTCAGTATAAGTCCTGTAATTACATGCATGAATTTTCAAAAGTCAAGAGTGAATTTGAGTGTAACAAAGAGACTTTAAAAAGTATAATATCCATGTTAATATTAGTGTATTTGGACGTGGATATGTGTGGTTGTAAGGTATTTTAGATGTATTTCTGGATTGAATGGCATCTATGGGAAAATGGCATGATATGCATGACATGGTATGCCTATAAAGTATCTAAATGTGTGAGATATGGACCAAAAACTGTATTGGGATATCAAACAACAGTATGGGTAAATGTGACAGAGATATGTCACACCCTGATCTGTTTCACCTGCCTTGTGATTGACTCCAACCCCCACCAGGTGTCTCCCATTACCTCATGTATTTATACCTGTGTTTTCTGTTTGCCTGTTACCAGTTCGTCTTGTCCCGTCAAGTCCTACCAGCGTGATCCCGTGTTTCCTGTGCTCTAGTTTTTGCTTTTCCTAGTCTTCCCAGTTCTGACCTTTCTACCAGTCCTGATCCTGCCTGCCGTTCTGTACCTGCCTGACTCTGATTTGGATTATGACTCTTTGCCTGCCTTGACCTACCGATTACATGCCCCTTGTACTGTAATAAACTCTGAGACTCATACTATCCGCCTCCTGTGTCTGCATCTGGGTCTTAGCCTGAGCCGTGATAAGATATTCTAATTTAAGTGGCGGGGATGCTCCTTGCTGAAACACAAACTCCAGATTGTGGCTTTAAATTAAACGGGGTTTATGCACAAAATATTTAACAAATCCGACTAATAAATAACTGATGTTTTCCAAAAATATATTTAATAGGTTAAGGAGTGGTCCTAGTAATAAATTAAAGTCACCAGCACAACACACCCATACATTACATTTAGCTTATTATCATTACCGAAATAAAGTTTCTCATTACCCCCCAAAAAAACAGCAAATTAAGTGGTAATGATACATTTGTGTTTAGCTCAATCAGCAAATAATAGGAGACAGACATGAGTCAGCAAACAGTACCTATGCTGCCCTGTGTACATAGACATGAAATCACTGGTCACTTTAATAATGGAACACTAGTTACTTTAATAATGTTTACATACTGTTTTACTCATTACACATGTATATACTGTATTCTATTCTACTGTATTTTAGTCAATGCCACTCCGACATTGCTCGTCCTAATATTTATACATTTCTTAATTCCATTCTTTTACTTTTAGATTGGTGTGTATAGTTGTGAATTGTTCGATACTACTGCACTGTTGGAGCTAGGAATACAGACATTTCGCGACACCCACAATAAAATCTACTAAATGTGTATTTGACCAATAAAATTTGATTTGAACAATTGACCACATCACTAAATCCCATTCATGCCTCCATGTTGTTAATGTAATGTTTCTCTGACATTTTTCAATTTCAGCTTTTTAGCCATTTCGGTAATGAGAAGGTAAAAGGGGGTGTTTAAGAACCTCATTCTGGTGGCATATAAGCAAATAAATGAACTTAACTTGGCTCATCGAAGGGCTACTCCTCTAGATGATGCATCGTGGGTGAATACAACTATTTAAATACTGATCGGAGTTCTTACAGGAACTTGAAAAAGTGCTACGTAATGAGAAACATGGCCACAGACATGATTTTCCGTAATAAATATTAGAGTTTAATGTACATTTCAACTAGTGTAACATTGTTATTAATGTTGGACATAATACAGCAACATTCTTTGTGTTTTATTGAAATAAATTGGGTTTTTGCAAAGTAAAATTGTATGAAATGACCTGAGAATTTAACCCGGACAAATTTCGGTAGTGAGAATTAAGGGGGAAAGTGTCCAAACTTCAAAATAAAATGCTAAACGTATTTACAATAATACACAGTGCAATTAACTTTGCATCTTACTCTTCAGAATGATAGTATATTTTTGCAGATGCATCATGGTTTTGTAACTCTATTATCTACAGACATGGTTAAACCTGGTTTCATGATAATCACCCCTGCTGGTTCTCAGTTCTAACTGATAATTAGGTCGAACTCATTCTTCTTAGAGGGGAAGAATGAAAAAAGCATTGGCTTCGAAGACCAGATTTGAATTTGAGGGGCTCTACAGTACGTAATGCTCCTAGCGGGTGGTTTAGAATGTGCTAGTATTCCATCTCCCACAGCTTGTTATCTATAGGGATTCAATGCAAGAACACTTGTCAATACAGTATAATGGAATAACAATGGAATAACTAATATGCACTATATATGTTGATGTACGTCTATTTTCGAAGTGTGCTATTCAAGGATGGTGTTCTATCTTTCTGGGGATCCATTTCTTGACTGATAATGAGAAAACAGTATCGTGCATAGGCTTTCATCGTCAATCATCTCGTATTCTGATACTGTAAAGACTGCCATTTAATGAGCCAGTGCTATAACTCTTGGCTATTTATACTATTGTTTCAGATCGTCTACAATATTTTATTCCAGAAGCAGAAATAACTAAGTTTCCACATAACAAAACAGTACATCAGGGCTCTGTTCTTCCAACAACAATACCTGTAGAGATTGCAAGGTGAGCCCATATCACTGCCGAGCGCGTTTCCATGATCCGATCTCGACTTGTTTCCTCATTTAGTTCTCGAGAGAATGGAGAAAAGGTGTTTGGAGAAATGTCGTAACAGCTGCTGTCCATAAGAATGTATAGAGGGAAGCCACCCGAGGAAGCCTACTTGAGGCGGGCCGTTGCGCATGCATACTGACTTCGGTCGCCAGCTGTACGGTGTTTCCTCCGACACATTGGTGCAGCTGGCTTCCAGATGAATTGAGTTGTAAGTCAAGAAGCAGTGCGGCTTGGCGTGGTCGTGTTTTGGAGGACGCATGGCTCTCGACCTTTACCTCTCCCCAGTCCGTACGGGAGTGGTAGCGATGAAACAAGACTAACTACCAATTGGATATAACGAAATTGGGGAGAAAAAAGGTGTAAAAAGTACAAAAAAAGTAAAATACTGTACATAAATAAATACAAATAATAATAATTGATAGAGGGCGCACCTCTGATCTTTGCCATTGATCACTTCTGTGATAGCAAAGCCCGCATAGAGGGCTTCATCGTCTATTGGCAATTGTGGGCTCTATACATTGTTATTGGTCCATGTATGTGCAGTCTAACCAGACCTGGTGGTACGAGAGAAAGATTTCGATTTGATTGTACAGATGTTTGGCTAACAGAATATATAATAATAATTAAACAGCCCATATGATACCGCAGCACTTGTAGACTAGCACAGGAAAGCAGCGCCACAGATGAAAGGACAAAACCTGAGTAAGTAGCCTATATTTGGTACAGCGCATGCGGCTCACCTTGCTACCTCCTTCCGACAGCCCAACATTTGAGTTTTTTTTTCATGAAAGTAACGCAAAGTAATATATCATTATAATGTAATATGTTACTTTTGTTGAACGTAATAAGTAATATATTAATTATCTAATCCCAACACTGCTTGTAGAGTTTATATTACAATCTAATCAAGCAGATTGCGCCCACTGGATTATATCAGAGGCCAGAATTAGATTAACAGGCAAAAAGAGATTAGCAACAAGTCAGGCCTATTCAGCTACTCAACAGGCTCAACAATCTGTCTGACTGGCCGGTAATGGGAGATCTTTCAAGTTCTATCAAGATATGGAGAGGACCACATGCATGCACGCACAGAGAAAATACAGAATACAGAAAACGATAATTTCTTAGTTTGTGCAATTGAACATAAAACAATGCAATAGAAAATGAAATAGATGCACATCACACACTATGCATGTAACCTGAACTAGCCTGTCAGAGAGATTGACAGAGAACACAGAGCAGGTTGAGGGAGTATTGGGGTGTGAAATAGACTCACTTGAGAGGTTGTCAAGCAGCACTAGACAGGAACAGGCCTAGTGTTGCAGAACCAGAGCAGGAGTTTGGAGGCAGAGGAGCAGCCACTGGAGGAGGAGGAGGCGGCACATGGTAGCAAGAGCAGGGGGCAGAAGAAGTCCAGACAGAGGGTGAGAGGCAAGGAGAAGAGAAAGCGGAGGGAGGGAGGGAGGGAGGGAGGGAGGGAGGGAGGGAGGGAGGGAGGGAGGGAAAACATAAGGAAGCGGGGGAGAAAGGCAGAGGAGAAGACAAGGGGAGTGGGAGAGAGAGAGAAAGAGTGGGGGGGGGGGGGGGGGAATCTGGTTAATCCACGCCCAAGTGACTCATTCAGCAGTTACTAACACACAGCTAGTGAACATACAGCCAGATACTTTAGGAGACAGGTCCGCACGCAGGTCTCTAAGCTAACATATGGAATTGTTTTAGATGGTCATACCATGGATCATTTAGCTATTTAATTTTGAATTTTAAGACCCCTGTAGGTATCCACAGTTTTCTAAAATAAATGATTTGATAAAATATTGAATTTGGCTTTTACTACTATAGCCCATAGAAACACAATGAATAGCAAATTCTTAAATGGCAACCGGTACCAGAATACATTCAGACGAGTCCTGTGACTGAGAAAACCATTGCGTTCGTGTGAATCTCCCCTTTCCATAGTGGGGTCATAGTTGTTTGTAGCCCAAACCGTTCGGACTCTTCAGACAGAGGTTGGCACATCGGCAGTACCGACATCAGACGAGTCCCGTGGGGCTTGTGGGGGTCGTAGAGCAAATGGAGAACACCATCGTGTTCGTGAGAGTCTCATCTTTAGTTAGTAGGCCAACCTGTTCAGACGCTACAGACATTTTCGTAAGAAGACAGATTTTTGGGATGCCTCCTGGTCTGACAAACAACGCTGTAGCTCTGACACTTTCCACTGCTGATGCAGAAGGTCATCGAGTGGATGCGGTGGATTGAAACCTAGCCCAAGCAAAACAAAGTCTCTAGCTTAAACTGACGGATTCAGACTTGTTTTGTTGTTATGTTATGTTACTTCATGGTGCGTCAATAGACGTAAAGATTAAGGACAAACAGAAAATGCAGCACACCAACATTAAAGTAAATGGAAGAAGTAGTTGAAAAAGTCTATTAAAAAAAACTATCTACAGTGTCTAACAATATAGAGGAAGGTTTGAGATGGCAAAAGGCTCTCGTAAGTAATAAGACAGACAACAAAATACCCTTAAACCAGGTGAGTCAGACTTGCTCCGTCTTTATATCTGAACTAGAAGTCATGTGTGTGGTTAGCAGCACATACATAAACCACAAATGATGTACATTATGGGCTCGGCATGTAAAAGCAAATAGGAGAATGTACACAGTATACAACATAGCCTTAATCAAAAAGCCTATCAGGTGCTAACTACGGGCTCGGCTGCTTGTTTGGTGCCATTCTTCTTCAGTAAACCACAACAACTCAACTCACTGCTGGGTAAAGACAGGAGTGGATAGGATACTGAATCTACAGTACAAAGAATACAACAATGGACTTTTTCCCTATGTGCTCTATAACAACACTGCTGTGAGGTCCACAGGAAAAGACAGCACAAACTGGCTGAAAGACTGTTGTAAGGGGAAGGTGTATGACAGTTACCAAATGGGCATCCCTCTGTAATAGTCCCAGCGAGGGCTATCAGCTGTAACGTTCTGGATGGTTGAGCTCAGGCTCAGACTCAGCAGAAGAACAACACAGGGTCAAGTCACGTCTAACTGAGTAAATTGTCTGAGCCGAGAAAAGCAAAAAGGCTCTAGGCAATGGGCTCTATTTTCAGCTGGGGCTAAGTGTCAAACGCACATTAGTTTGCAATATCATAATGTAAAAATTGTCATACTGGCAGGTGTAGACCTTACAGTGAAATGCTTACTTACAAGCCAGGGTGACCAGCACGTAGGTCCAGAATGCTGTTCATCGACTACAGCTCAACATTTAACACCATAGTACCCTACAAACTCGTCATCGCCCTGTGCAACTGGGTCATGGATTTTGACGGGACGACCCCAGGTGGTGAGGGTAGGAAACAACATCTCCACCCCGCTGATCCTCAACACTGGGGCCCCACAAGGGTGCATTCTCAGCCCTCTCCTGTACTCCCTGTTCACCCATGACTGCGTGGCCATGCACGTCTCCAACTCAATCATCAAGTTTGCAGACGACACTACAGTGGTAGGCTTGATTACCAACAACGACGAGACGGCCTACAAGGAGGTGGTGAGGGCCCTCAGAGTGTGGTGTCAGGAAAATAACCTCACACTCAACAAAACAAAAGGAGACGATCGTGGACTTCAGGAAACAGCAGAGGGAGCACCCCCCTATCCACATCGACAGGACAGTAGTGGAGTGGGTGGAAGGTTAAGTTCCTCGGCGTACACATCACGGACAAACTGAAATGGTCCACCCACAAAGACAGCGTGGTGAAGAAGAACTAAATGAGGAAACAAGTTCATCTCATATGTACAGTGGGGCAAAAAAGTATTTAGTCAGCCACCAATTGTGCAAGTTCTCCCACTTAAAAAGATGAGGCCTGTACTCTTCATCATGGGTACACTTCAACTATGACAGACAAAATGAGAAAAAAAATCCAGAAAATCACATTGTAGGATTTTTAATGAATTTATTAGCAAATTATGGTGGAAAATAAGTATTTGGTCAATAACAAAAGTTTCTCAATACTTTGTTATATACCCTTTGTTGGCAATGACAGAGGTCAAGCGTTTTCTGTAATTCTTCACAAGGTTTTCACACACTGTTGCTGGTATTTTTGCCCATTCCACAATGCAGATCTCCTCTAGAGCAGGGATGTTTTGGGGCTGTTGCTGGGCTTTCAACTCCCTCCAAAGATTTTCTATGGGGTTGAGATCTGGAGACTGGCTAGGCCACTCCAGGACCTTGAAATGCTTCTTACGAAGCCACTCCTTCGTTGCCCGGGCGGTGTGTTTGGGATCATTGTCATGCTGAAAGACCCAGCCACGTTTCATCTTCAATGCCCTTGCTGATGGAAGGAGGTTTTCACTCAAAATCTCACGATACATGGCCCCATTCATTCTTTCCTTTACACGGATCAGTCGTCCTGGTCCCTTTGCAGAAAAACAGCCCCAAAGCATGATGTTTCCACCCCCATGCTTCACAGTAGGTATGGTGTTCTTTGGATGCAACTCAGCATTCTTTGCCCTCCAAACACGACGAGTTGAGTTTTTACCAAAATCTTGGTTTCATCTGACCATATGACATTCTCCCAATCATCTTCTGGATCATCCAAATGCTCTCCAGCAAACTTCAGACGGGCCTGGACATGTACTGGCTTAAGCAGGGGGACACGTCTGGCACTGCAGGATTTTAGTCCCTGGCGGCGTAGTGTGTTACTGATGGTAGGCTTTGTTACTTTGGTCCCAGCTCTCTGCAGGTCATTCACTAGGTCCCCACGTGTGGTTCTGGGATTTTTGCTCACCGTTCTTGTGATCATTTTGACCCCACGGTGTGAGATCTTGCGTGGAGCCCCAGATCGAGGGAGATTATCAGTGGTCTTGTATGTCTTCCATTTCCTAATAATTGCTCCCACAGTTGATTTCTTCAAACCAAGCTGCTTACCTATTGCAGATTCAGTCTTCCCAGCCTGGTGCAGGTCTACAATTTTGTTTCTGGTGTCCTTTGACAGCTCTTTGGTCTTGGCCATAGTGGAGTTTGGAGTGTGACTGTTTGAGGTTGTGGACAGGTGTCTTTTATACTGATAACAAGTTCAAACAGGTGCCATTAATACAGGTAACGAGTGGAGGACAGAGGAGCCTCTTAAAGAAGAAGTTACAGGTCTGTGAGAGCCAGAAATCTTGCTTGTTTGTAGGTGACCAAATACTTATTTTCCACCATAATTTGCAAATAAATAAATTAAAAATCCTACAATGTGATTTTCTGGATTTTTTTCGCATTTTGTCTGTCATAGTTGAAGTGTACCTATGATGACAATTACAGGCCTCTCATATTTTTAAGTGGGAGACCTTGCACAATTGGTGGCTGACTAAATACTTTTTTGCCCCACTGTATATACACTGTACTCTATACCATCTACTGCATCTTGCATATGCCGTTCGGCCATCTCTCATCCATATATACATATTCATTCCTTTACACTTGTGTGTAAGAGGTAGTTGTTGTGAAATTGTTAGATTACTTGTTAGATATTACTGAATGGTCAGAACTAGAAGCACAAGCATTTCGCTACACTCGCATTAGCATCTGCTAACCATGTGTATGTGACCAATACAATTTGATTGGAAGTTCCAAACAAGTCCCGGATCTAGGACATCCCGGGTAGGCACCCTTGCCCGCTCCTCGGGCCGTAGCCCTCCCAGTCCACCAGGTTCTGCAGGGTGCCTCAGACCCACAAGCCTCCAACAGACGCCAGACAGCGTAGGCCGGGCGACCATCAACAAGTCGAGGGTGCGGAGGGGCAGCTGTGGGTGGAGAGAAGGGACTGGTCCTTAACAGCTTGAGACAGGAGACATGGAAGGATTGACAGACCCTCATAGACCTGGGAAGCTGGAGACGATAGGTGACTGGGTTGATGAGACTCAGGATCTTGAATGGTCCTATGTAGCGTGGATGGAGCTTCTGCGACGGAAGATCACGGGTGGACAGCCACACCCGTTGACCCGGTCGGAGGAGCCAAAGAGGCCTTCGGTGCTGGTTTGCCTGGTGTTGGTGTCAGGCAGAGGAGCGGAGCAAGGAGGATCGTGCTCTGATCCAGGTGCGGAGACATCGTCGAATTAACCCCTCGGTTGATAGCACCCCCGCTTCGGCCTCCTGGAAACATGGGGGAGGGGGACCCGAACTGACACACAAACGGCGGCAGTCTAGTGGACGCGTTCGGCAGTGTGTTGTGAGCATCCTCTGCCTGGGTGTAGACGAAACAGCGGAGGAACTTCTCAAGCATCTGGTTGGCCCATTCGACTGTGGGTGGAACCCCCGAGGAGAGATTCCCCGACAGGGAGTAGAAGGCTTTCCAATACTGTGCAACGAACTGGGACCAACGAGATCCGAGACAATGTCCTGGGGAAGTCTGTAGTCGAAAGACATGGGTAATCATGAGATCAGCGGTCTACCTCGGTGAGGGCAAATTGACGATGAAATGGGCTGCCTTGGAAAACCGATCGACAACCACCAGGATAGTGGTAAGCCCTTGGGATGGGGGTAACCCTGTAATAAAGTATATGGACAGGTGGGACCAGGGCTGGCTGGGTATGGGCAGAGGTTGGAGCAACCCAGCCGGTCGCTGTCGTGAGGACTTGCCTTGGGCACAAGTGGAGCAGACCGTAAAGAAGGATCTCACATCCTCAATCATGTTGGGCCACAAATATCCGCCTCAGGAACTCCAGAATCTGATTAACCCCTGGATGCCCAGTTAATTTAGAGGAGTGTCCCATTGTAGTACTTGGGAACGGGCTGATCGCGGAACATAAACATGTTCGTGGGACCCACACTGGAGTCAGGTTCTCGGGTTTGGGCTTGTTGGACGGTGGACTCAAAACTCCATAACATGGGGGCCACAATGTGGGAGCTGAGGATGATGGGCTCGGAGTCCCTCTCCTTGTTAGAGACATTGTGTTGGCGGGATAGGGTGTCTGCTTTCTGATTCTTGAATCTCGGATGATAGGCTACTGTTAAACAACAGAGCCCACCTATCGTGGCGAGCGTTCAACCTCTTGGCTTCTTAAAGTTCTTATGGTCCATCCAGATCAGAAATGGATGAGGTGCCCCCTCCAACCAGTGTCTCCACCCATGAAGGGCCCACTTAACTGCCAAGAGCTCCCAGTTGCCTCCATCGTAGTTGCGTTCCGCTGGTGAGAACCACTTGGAAAGAAAGGCACATGGGTGCAGTTTCTTGTTCCCTTCGTTTTGCTGTGAAAGGACCACCCCTGCTCCAGTGTCTGACGCGTCCACCTCTACCACAAAGGAACGTGTTTTTTGGGGTATCTGTACTTCTATTTATATTTTTAACAAATTTTACTTTACTACATTCCTAAAGAAAATGATGTACTTTTTAATCCATACATTTTCCCTGACACCCACATGTACTCGTTACATTTTGAATGCTTAGCAGGACAGGAAAATGGTCTAATTCACACACTTATCAAGATAACATCCCTGGTCATCCCTACTGCCTCTGATCTGGTGGACTCAATAAACACATGCTTCGTTGGTAAATGATGTCCGAGTGTTGGAGTGTGCCCCTGGCTATCTGTAAAAATGTTTAAAAAAAAACTAGAATACGTGAAAGAATCTGCTTTGCTTAACATAAGGAATTTAAAATGTTTTATACCTGTACTTTTGATACTTAAGTATATTTTAGCAATTACATTTACTGTTGATACTTCTACTCAAGTAATATTTTACTGGGTAACTTTCACTTGAGTCATTTTCTATGAAGGTATATGTACTGAAGGTATATGTACTTTTACTCGAGTATGACAATTGGGTACTTTTTCCACCACTGCATGGCAAGCTGCTGCTACTCTTGTTATTTTATACTTACATGTAAATATGGTATTAGAACTGAGTTTCTTAATATTTCCTGTATATAGTATGCTTACTTACTTTGTGTATTTCATATTCCCTACTCTTAATTCTTGTGTGTTTTTGCTAGTAATACATTGTTATTGATTAATGCATTGTTGGATTTTGAGTTTACAAGAAAGACATTTCACCGTACTTGTGCATGTGACATTAAAACTTGAAACTAACACCAACCACACTACACGATAAAGGCACAACATTTCGGAAACTGACAGACGTTTGTCAGAGCCTAAAACAGCACATAGTGGTATTTAAATAGTCAGACCGAGACCCTGTCACACTGAACGAGTGAAGATGTCCGACAATCGTTTTACGACCTGGACATTTTGTCTGGGATGGCAAAAATGGTGGCATAAGACGGCTACAACCGCAGTCTGTGCGGACATTTAGCAGTGTTGCGGTTGGTTATGGCATGGCTTTTGACAATGGAAGCGCAGCCTTTCCAGTCTTGACGTGCAGTGCCCATATGCACATGGTACAAGAGATGTGCTTTTTGTGCCTGTAAACCTTGTATGTAGCAACATTGTTTCACTTAATTAAAAAAATTAAGTCCTTAGTAGGCTACCCTTACCATACTCTAACAAAAGCTGGTTCGACAGCAATGCATCTGGTGTCCTTCTTATCCTAACCATCCATTAGCAAAGTAGCCTATCCATTAAAGGTTTCTAAATGTTCTACTCGTGAGGCTTTTGCATTATTCACATAGGTCCTGCAGTGCATATTGCATTCGGCTTGTATCCATCCCCATTTTCAAAGACTGCCTCTTGGCCGGTTACCAAAGACGAGCTCATCTAAACATATTACAAATATATAGTCCTATAACGTAATATCAACGGTATGCCTCGGCTATGTCTGCTTATTGAGAACGTGCCTCACACATATAATACACTTCACGGGAGCCTAGTATTTTTTTATTCGAGGATATGTGTGGTCTATACTTGTTGGAATGTTGATGTTTATTGTCATGAGTCTTGTCCTGGAGGCATAACTGAGCGATTTCCTCTTAGATAGGCCAGCTGTAAAGTCAAAATTGGCTATATTGTACAAATTTATGAAAACAAATATTTGATTTTTGGTCTTAATTTAAGGTTAGGCATTAGGGTTAGCTGTGTGGTAAAGTTTAGGGTTAAGGTTAGGTTTAAAAATCAGATTCTATGACTTTATGGCTGTGTGCCAATTAACGACCACTCTGTAGAGCTGCCTCCAGAACAAGATTCATGATGAAAAACGTTAACCTGCTACTCGTTAAAACCAATTACAAGAATGTTGACTGTCAACACTCCAAACATATTGAGCAAACACTGGATGTTTATTTTTACTCTTGCTATCACACGTCACTGTAGCCTATGCTATTCAATAAACTGTAGAATCAATCTACAATGGACTAGGACGGGAAATTCCGTTGGCCCCAGCCAAATTGGAGTTGATGACAATGCAAAGACCGTCATTAACCTACAGAACTTGAGACGAACACATGTAGTATTAAGCCATGGAAGGCCTTGATTAGCCAGTGAGTGGTCAAGACCTTGTCACACCTACAACTTGTTTATTAATCCAAATCCAGCCCTTTCCCATTGTGCTCTTAATTCCATCTGTTTCAATAGCAAACATATTTTTGACACACCCCCGGACCTATAGAGCTACCACCAGCCCTTAGATTTACAATGGAGTTAGGTTTGTTAGAATAGAGCCTACGGTCTATAGAATATTACGCGCATGACCTCTTTCGATATGAGCCTTTCCCAGTCAGGAACATGGCCGAGTCCTCAGATAACCTTACATACATTGATTGATGTTCCTCAATCATGATATGGTAATTGATGAAGGTCCTTGGATAAACTTACAAGCGTTCAGTATTGATTGATGTTATGGTAAGGAGAAATAAGGTTTATTATCACTGTCACGACTTCCGCCGAAGTCGGCTCCTCTCCTTGTTCGGCAGTCGACGTCACCGTCTTTCTAGCCATAGCCTCTCCATTTTTCATTTTTCCATTTGTATTGTCTTGTTTTGCACAGTTGGTTTACATTCCCCAATTACACTGAATGTATTTATTCCTCTGTCCCCCCTCACGTCTTTGTGTGATATTGGTTGTGTGTTACGTGTATTTGTAACGTGCCAGGCTGGCGTTCGTTATTTCCGTGTTATTTCACAAAGCTTGATTGTACTGTTAAACATTCATGTTTTGTGACCGTTTTTGCGCGCTTTACACTTTGCCTTGTTGGCTGGAGGTTTTTGACACAGCTGCATCCGTCTGTAATCTTCCTCCTGAGGATATAAAGTGTGCGCCTGTTCACAATTCTCTGCTCTCCTGCACCCGACTTCACCACCAGTACGCACAAGCCTGACAATAAATCTTGATGCAGAAATCTCACTCAGATATCCAGATGCTTTAAACATTACCTTTAGCACATAAATGCGTTTACTGAATCAGAAAACGTGTAGTGTAGTTTGTGATCATAATGTAATGTTTTTCTATGCGATGCTGGTGCCAGTTGACAATGTCATACTCCTGTCAAGGTATTTACCACTGCCACGGCCACTTCCCCGGTTTCTTTCTGTTTATTTTCTGCAGACAAAACAAAACAGACACTGTCTGGTCCAGACCTGACACATACACATACTGTATATGTGGCATTGTTTCAAAGCCATTCCACCAGAACCAATGCAGACTGAGTGAGTATAGGAAGTATTACAAATTGCATACAATATGCTGCTCAGTGTCGTATGTGCTACCTGATTGAGCTGTTAAGCAATCTGTGAAATTGAGGTCGGGGCGACACTGCATCTGGTAGAGACTTCTAACCCAGAGATATATTATATCCAATATACCATAGCTTACAGTATACAGTACGTTGGGGAAAACAGTATATCTAATATCTGTTTAAAATATGTCTATGTTATTTGATAGACTGCTTGGTATTCAATATGACCGGAGTGCAAGGGCATTTGATCATTCTAAACAGAGTGGGTTTAAAACCCCCACCACAGTGAAACTGATCTGCAATGCCACCCGGTGCTCACTAGCAGCGCCCACGTCCGTGAGACTGTACATGTTTTCTTAGCATCACCACACACTACCCCCCCCCCCCCCCCCCCAGTATAACGCTAAGCTTAGGGGTGAGCTTTCATTGCTGTAGCATTGTACATTGTGAGGAAGCAAGATGTAGGCCCAGACTGGGCTTTGCTGGCTCTGCTCTCTCAATTGCCCCATATATCTTCCCTATTAGCCCTGGAGCATAAAACTGCTGTTGGTTCAGGATGTGGCACCATGGTGCGGTGTGGTTTATCTCCTCTTCACGCGTTCTCCCTACTCTCACTTTGGCCAAGGATTAGTTTCTACCACAATCACGCAATAACCGCTCTTCTACCTCACACATATAAGTAAAGGAGCAGGTCAAAGACGAGGCCTTGTTCGAGGTAAGACACCTTGCGGGAGTGTAGACTGAATAATGCATCAAAACCTTTGTTCCAGGTCTGAAAAACAGCAACCCTTTCGGTTTTATATATTTATAATAGCCTAAACGTGGGCAGATTATAATTTATTTTTTAACAAAAATTATGTACCTACATCCTTAGAGCTTTGATAGGGGTCAATACTGAGAGGCAAGGGAAACGGACAGTATGTCAGTACCATCTTTGAAACATAGTCTTTTAAAGTGTGAAAAAAGTAACATTTTAATCTCTCAAGAGCTGTCCCTGTGATGAAAGTCTAATGTGTTTACACAATCACAAAATCCCTCCAACAACTCCCTTTTGAAGTGGATTTTGTAATGGTGGAAATTGTAAGTAGCAAAACGTCATAAAATGATTGAGTTTCCCTATTAAGTCAAAGCTTAACTTAAAATGTAAATCATAATAGATGTAATTTATAGCACACTGAGGGGAGCCAGGGAGCATGAACCAACACAAATAGTGGCTGCTAGCGCCTCAGACAGGATGACTGTTTGGCCTGGCCTCTGTCTCCACACTCACTTGACATAACTTAGAAATATGGCTCCTCTGAGAATAACACGACTACTAGGCCTACGGGGTGAGGACGTGGTAAGTTAAAGGCTCAGTAGACTCTGGAGAAAACATTATGAATGTTTTTAGTTGTGCTTGGGCAGTAATAAAATAACAATATATCACATAAAACAGTCTGATACTATCACTGGCTTTAGGGTTCTGTGTTTTCCCATTTAAACCATAACAGGCTATTATGCACATTGCACATTATCAGATTGCAGATATCAGCATTAATACTGAACAATTGATTTCTTACAATACAACGCATTTTGTAACATGTATGATTTTATTGCCAGAAATCTAATATGCTTGTAATGTTCCTGTAGATTTGAGATTGGGGTTGACACAATGGGTCAGCTGAATAACCATGTGGGCGGGTACAATATCATCTGCTTTTACTCAGGAGTCAAAAAGGCCTGTCTCTACTACTCTGAAGGTCAAGGCTTCACATCCCTGCATTTCCCGATTTGTTTACATACAATTGACTGGAACTGCATCAGGCGTGACTGCTTGAATAGAAAGAAGGGAAGAATTAAAGGAAGCTGTGTGATCTTGTGGTTAGGAGTCAGGTGAGGTTGGAGCATGCTGAGAGAGAAGGGCGACTAGGAGGAGAGATGTGCCCCGTTCATTCTGTGGTAGATAAGAATCTGACCCCTACATCTGGGTACATGTCAGCTCCTGTGAGCATCACACCAACCAGTGTTTAACCCCATGCGTCCCAGAAGAGAGAAACTGATGACTCTCGAACAGGTCATGAAAGATTAGACCACTGGCATTTATTGCTGGCATTTATTGCTTAACTTTTTCTCTCATTTACTCATAATTACTCCAATTTACTCTGCATAATTGGGTCATTCTGCAAAAAGTGTGTTTTTTGCATCCCTTTGATATTTTAAGTAGAAATTGTGCACCAATATTGAATTTTAAAAGCCTGATATATTAAATGAAGTGCCCTTTAATATAGACAAATGTGCTGTAGAATTCAATGGAACAGATTTTTTTTATATGAATAAAGGGCTTGCTAAATAAAGAGCCAAAATTCTGCATTTTGACATGTCCCCAACCCTGTGCCCACTTCTAGGTACAGTTGCAAAATTCCAGGGGCCTCATTTATCAATCATGCGTAGGCACAAATCTGTATGTAAACCAAGTGTGGGATCATTTCCACGCAAAGTGTGAGATTTATCAATGTGAACACTTGCTTGAGAGTGTGCGTAAATCTAACCACACAATTGTACGCACAGTGCCAAGTGGTGGAATATGGGAACTGCTTGTCAATCTTAGAATGGGGAAAATATATGTTGAAAATGTATGAAATTGTGAGTAATAATGAAATCATTTTTTGATTGAATTGTATTTTCAGTATGAATTCATGCATATCTTGATAGGCTATATATCATTTGACCACATCAATGCATTTGTTACGATAATAATCCATATAAAGTACAGTAATCTGTGAACTTAGAGGCACGTGTGAAAGTAAAACATTTTAGAAATACTATTAAAGACTGAGATAATGGGAAATGGAATGAGAGATGGCTGATCTTGCTCTGTTGGAAGATTTGGCACAAGCTGCACTTCTCAGAAAGCACATTTTTGCAAACCAATCTTATAGGATCTTTACGAGAATTGAAGACCTACTTTAGAAAGGTAAGCACATGTCATTCCGATACACATCAAAGTGCTATCCACCCTTGGGGTTTTGGGCACTTTTCAGTGGGAGCTTGCTGATCAGCATCTCACATCCCTCGATGGGCCAATGTTTTGGATGCAATCATCAGCAAAACGAACTGTAACATAACATGTCCATACACCGTCGCACAACAAGTTGAAGTCAAGAAGGATTTATTTGTCGTTAATGAGTTCCCAAATACGAACGGAGCAACAGACAGCACCCACATCGCACAAAAGCACCATCCCAAAACATGTTCAACTATGTAAACAGAAAACTCTTATTGTGCAGGTGATGTGATGCGCAAAAAACACTGCTGAATGTGGTGGCCAGGTGGAACGCACGATTCGTTCATTTTGCAGAACAGCAATGTTGGCCAGTATATTCCAGTATATGATGGACCTGTTGAGGATGGATGGCATATTGGTGCATGCTGCCTACTCATCTGAAGTATATTTGCCATTGCTAAAGCAACTTGAAATGTCCTAATGGTCCTGTCTTTGTAGCCATGTTGTTGTTTTTTTTTTACTGTCAAATCACAGCTGACTGAGCCAAATAAAACCCTTTGGTTGTACTCAATTTCTGACACTAGCATCTCTATTTCAGTCCCGTAAACATTTGACATAGAATTTCATGGTATGGCATTGTATATTCCACACAGGCTTTAAAGATATGATTTTGAGCATATATGGTTAAATAGGGGTGTTTCGAAATGCTAGTAGCCAGTGGTGTAAAGTACTTAATTAAGAATCTACCCCTTTTTAAAAATATGTTTGGCCTAAAATGACATACCCAAATCTAACTGCCAGGCCCTGAAGCAAGGATATGCATATTCTTGATTCTTGATACCATTTCAAAGGAAACACTTTGACGTTTGTGAAAATGTGAAAGGAATGTAGGAGAATATAACACATTAGATCTGGTAAAAGATAATACAAAGATAAAAACATCCTTTTTTGTACCATCATCCTTGAACTGCAAGTAAAGGCCATAATGTATTATTCCATCCTAGATGCAATTTAGATTTTGGCCACTAGATGGCAGCAGTGGGTGTGCAACGTTTTAGAATGATCCAATGAACCATTACATGTCTGTTTAAAATGGTGTCTAGACTGCCCAAATGTGCCTAATTGGTTTATTAATAACTTTAAGTTCAAAACTGTGCACTCTGCTCAAACAATAGCATGGTATTATTTCACTCTAATAGCTACTCTAAATTGGACAGTGCAGTTAGATTAACAAGAATGTAAGCTTTCTGCCAATATCAGATATGTCTATGTCCTGGGAAGTGTTCTTGTTACTTACAAGCTCATGCTAATCGTATTAGCCTACGTTAGCTCAACCGTTCCACGGGTGGGACACCGATCTGTAGAGATCCTTAAGATTAAGTAGAAATACTTGAAAGTACTACTTAAGTAGCTTTTTGGGGTCTGTTCATTACTTCACTAATTATATTTGACAACATTTACTCCACTACATTCTTAATGAAAATCATGTACTTTTAACCCTATACATTTTCCCTGACACCCAGAAGTACTCATTACATTTTGCACAGTAAAATGGTCCAATTCACACACTTATCATGAGAACATCCCTGGTCATCCCTAATGTCTCTGATCTGGCGGACTTAATAAACACAAATGCTTAGTTTGTAAATGATGTCAGAGTGTTGGAGTGTGCTGCTAGTAATCCGTAAATAAAAAAAACAAGTAAATCATCCCGTCTGGTTTGCTTAATATAAGGAATTCGATGTGATTTATACTTTTACTTTTGATACTTAAGTATATTTGAGCAATTACATTTACTTTTGAAACCAAATACTTTTAGACTTACTGAAGTAGTATTTTACTGTGCGAATTTTCTATTATGGTATCTTTACTTTTACTCAAGTATGAGAATTGGGTACTTTTTCAACCACTGCTAGTAGCCAAGGTCATGCATGAGCACTACGGCTGAAAACAATTGATATTTTTTATCAATGGTTATATCCTACAGGTGTGCGTATGACACTCGTAGGATTGTTAGTTAAATCACACCTTTTCTATGTGTACAAATATTCTAAATTAAGTAGAATTTTAGAATAGTTTTGCATTCAATAATGACAAATAAGGCTTTCAATAAATTCCCTGGTTTTGCACGAAAACCCAGTTGGAGGGTTCCCAGAATCAGAGTTTCTGGAATTTTGCGACCCTACTTCTAGGGAGATTTGAACCCACTTAATCAAAAACGTTTCAGAGTTTCAACACGATTGTAAAGCCCTAGTTATTTTGGTGCTTGACCCAATTCATTTCTGAAGATTATTTATTTCATTTGATTAGTGTTCAATTATGTCTGTCCCTCATTTTAAGCTGAACTATGTTACTATACGTCAACTGAACTCTCGTTTTAAAATGGTGAAACTATTCCTTTAAAAAAAAAAAAATCTAAAGAAAAACATATGATAGTCTAATCATAATGTAAAATTAGGTAAACTGGTTCTAGTCTTTTTGGAAATTTTTGGCCTGGTGTTTTGTGGTGGAAAACTTACTGGGCTGAGCATATCAGGTCAACCCTGTTACCCATAGATTGACAGGTTAGAAATCTTTTATAAATGTGATATTTTTTTGTGAAGTTGCATTCAATTGCCAGTCCCTATTGCACACAACAAGCCATTCCCCCAGTCACGAGGGGATTTATGGTTGATTTTAGATGAAATCGTCAACCCTGTTACGGTCAACCCTGTTACGGTCAACCCTGTTACGGTCAACCCTGTTACTTTATTTGGCACTTAATAGGCATTTACTATAGTACAGTTTTTTATTTAACCTCTTGAGATGGCAAAATTATTTTTTTATGAAGTAAAACATATGACAGAATGTAAAAATTAGATGAAATCAAAAGTTACGTACTTCCAAGTTACACTTCTCAAAAGGCATCGAATTGGTGGAACGACCCAATTACCTGCAAAAGACAGAAGGTAATTAATTATGAGTTAACGTGCTTATTTTTCCATTTCATTAGTTTGTTCCCATTTGGAATTCATCACTTAGTCCTGTAATCTTTTTTGATACGTTTATTTCTCCACCGCTGATGTTCAGTTGAGTACATCATTGCTGTGCTCACTCATGCTGTTCTATTCCATTTTACTGCATACAGCACCAGAGGTAATCATCTAGAACAAAATCCCAAACTTGACCTTACTTCCCATTAGGTGTGGTAATTAGTGTTATTACAAAAGCTGTGGTGGTGCAGTCAGCAGCAAATTCCACCCAATTTGTGTAAATTGTGCAACAACTTTCAGTGTTCCTCCAGTATCTCTACCTGGCACCCTGCGTAGTATACAACTAGAGCCTGGATCTTGCCCCCTTGACAGCACTTAATAAATTCCAAGCAAGACTTTAGCACTATCACCCATCTGTTTTATTAACATCTGGGTAAAGGTGTTTGGGGAGTTACCAGGAATCAGGTGCAATGTGTCCAAACCTGGCTGCCAAGATGGATAAAATGTATATAGTTGACATGGCGCCCTAGTGGAAGCCTAAGCACAGAGCTCCTGTAAATGTGTACATATTTTTAAGTGTTTTTAATGGTTTTGTTTTTAATCAGCTCTTGTTTTTTTTTTTATAACATTTCATTTTTATTGCACATATCTGGCATTTTGGAGCCACTGATTTGCAGATTGACTGGCAGGTTAACACTTTTTTGGCTTGGCTAGCTAGCTTTTGTTTGAAAAACACATATGGAAACAATACCATCTTTGTTTCATCTGGCTGCCAATTCGTGATCTTTTGAGAACATCATTTGAGGAGTGGCCTGAAGCGTAAGAGAAATGTGAGACAGAGGAATCCAGCAGTGCTGAAGCAGAGGGCTCATAGAGAGGGCGACTGGCTACTATTCTGAACTTTGTGTGGTGAGCTTTCTGGCGCCCAGAGCTGCTGAGGCATCAACCAAGTAGGTGCTACACAGAGTGGAAGAGGAGAAGTCCAGGGGCTATAAGACGATACAAGATCATCAGCAGACTCCATCACCATCATCTACCATCCTCTGTCTAGCTCCCTTTGCTTAAGCCATGAATTGACCCCCTCCACCTTCAGAGGATGTAGCTTTCAAAGACTTGGCCTCTATTGGTTGACCTGTCATGATATATTGCTTGCTTGTTTTTTTGCTCTTGAAGCGCTTTCAGATTCTATGAAAATCTTAGTCAAAATCTTAGTCAAAGATTAGAGTGAAGGATGCATTGATAGAGTCTGTCTGGGTGCAGGGCCCTACAGACTGAAGACAGGATGAGATGGTAAATAGGGCCTGTGTTTTAAACTCATTCTGCTGCGTTTGATAATCACTGATTAGCCTGGGTTCCTTCCACTTAACTCATTCTCCCAGGTCTATAGCTGCCTCACCTCATGACTCGCCACAGTTGCCCCGACCAACAGACAGCCGAGCATAATTCACTCCTCTGTTAATCAACTAGATTAACCTGCTGACAGCTCCACCAGCTAAACCAGAATTTATGTTCATCCAGAGTTTCCAAGCAGAAGACAAAGATTTTTTGCAGGGACATTGTGTAGATTATTTCATGGTAATTTATATTTTTCATTCTGGAGATACTTTCAACATGTTCTGTTTACAGAACAGACTCCAGTGGTGAAGGAGAACGTTGTTAAAAACGTATATGCTTTCAATTAAGGTCTGTTAGTACGGACAGCCTGTCATCACTTTCAACAATAGCACTCTTTACTGCGGCCCCCAAGTTGGTAAAATATAGATTTGCATTTTAAAACACTTAACTTAGAAATTCAATATCTACTTTAATGGTACATGAACATACATTTACCCATAACCGAGTTCTGACATAACTTCATACAAAAACACAATCTTACACACTCGAGGTAGCCCTTTACACTGTACACGTATAAAGGTTGAAAATGGCAGATTTGGGTACAGAAAAAAAATCAGCTAAATTGGGACGCAGTGGCTGTACAGTAACTTGCTATGAATTAAGTCAGACCTCTGGCTCTGCACTTCACAACACTGTACGGGTTTAGACTTACTGCCCGTTATGAACTTGAGCACCTCACGCGATGTCACGGCTCTCGTCGTAATGAGGACCGGACCAAAACGCAGCGTGGTAAGCGTTCATGATTCTTTATTAACCAAAACACTTGAACAAAATAACACCGTGAAAAAATCTAAACAGTTCTGTAAGGTGCATGACCTATACAGAAAACAACTACACACAAAACACAAGTGGGGAAAAAGGCTGCCTAAGTATGATTCCCAATCAGAGACAACGATAGACAGCTTCCTCTAATTGGGAACCACACTTGGCCAAAATCAAAGAAATAGAAAACATAGAAATAACAAAACTAGAATGCCCACCCTAGTCACACCCTGGCCTAACCAAAATAGAGAATAAAAGCCTCTCTATGGCCAGGGCGTGACAAGAAGTTTCCCCCCATCCCTCCCTCTAACTGGGCAACCGTAGAACATTTTTGTTGTCTGAGTGAAGGAAATACTGTAAATGAAGAAGACTCTTTCTATTTTGAAAGATGAGATTGTTGATGGTTATAATAAATACCACTTTGAAGTCATTCAAGCATGCCAAACACCCATGCTTCCAAATGTGCACTTCACATATCCATGTCATAAAACTCATGTCGTATAGTGTCCAAATTTATGATCACAATGTTTGATTTACAGTTACAAGGTGACATGGCGTCAACCCCTGCGTTGTTCTGAACAGAATGAGCCTGTTTGTCTAATGTGGAGAAAATTAGCTGTGGCACACGTACCTGAATGCGCTCATGACTCCTTTCTATGCGCACCAAAATTGCTATCTGTTTCCCTGAATTGCATTGTGAAAGCCTAACACTAATGTCATATTTTATAGCTTAGCTAGTCATGTTGGCAATATAACACGCTTTCAAATGATGCCCACCCGACCCATATTGCGATTTAGAATGGAGTGTTTTTGGATTGTGTAAACAGTAATTGTGGCAGGGTTGTGTTCCAAACAAAACAACTACAAGTGTGCTTGCTCTAGTTTCTCAAGGGCACAGATAGGAGAGCAAAGAAAAAACACCTTATAGTTGAAGACTCTTCTTTGAGTTATAAAAGTGCATTGAAATGACCTTGGAACTGTGCACACTTTGGAAAGGTGTGTGGCCACTTCAAAACACAAGTTAGTCCTCTCACTCAAACCCTTTTAAATGTTTTGTCTTATGTTACACCTACCCCACATTTTCCAGGAATATTGTTATCACGTTGCTGAATTTATCCAGAGTATTTTCAGATTCCATTATCAAGAATGCAGTGAAATGTACCAGAAGTGGAGTGGCCACAAAAATGATTTGGGCCCATAGTTTTTCCTGATCTGTTAACCTAACCAGGTAAAACTCCAGACCTTATACGGTATGAAGTCATTAATCTGATTCGGTTGTAAAAAGGTTTAATATGGGCTATGATGGGACCAGAGTGTTCCCAATCAGGTCACATGGTGTTAAAAAATGGGGGTTTCATATACACAGACACAGACAAAGCAACATGATTGGACAATAAAACCCAAAGGGCTGAGCTTGCTCTATGCAGGTTTGCATCTTGTGCAACTATAGGCCTAATAATAAACTAACTCACAGTCTATGTCAGCTATTGTGCTTATTGATTAATTCCAGTTAATAATTTTTGATAAAAAAAAGTCTAGGTAGCCTAATTAGCCAAATTTTGATTTTTACTCACACATTTCAGAAATTACAGCCTAAAAATGGACAGAGAGATAGGACTATATGTTCATCTTATCATATTTCTCCAATACCTATCTTGTTTGCAATGAAACTGTCCCTGTTTGCAAATAATTCAATCTGAAACGTCATTAGGAATCTGAACATTGTACATTCAAAAGTTAGGCCTACCTTTCCACCCCAGACAGAGAAGGTCTACCGACACAGAAAAAAGTATGCTTTAATTTAAGTCAATTAACATAATACAAAAATCAACATCAAAATCTGTCAGTTTAAGCCAAAGATAAAAAACAATCCACCACATCCACCTACAGTGCCTTCAGAAAGTATTCACACCCCTTGACCTTTTCAACATTTGGTTATGTTACAGCCTGAATTGAAAATGTATTACATTGAAACGGTGTGTCACTGGCTTACACACAATACCCAATAATGTCAAAGTGGAATTCTGTTTTTAGAATTTTTACAAATTAATTAAAAATGAAAAGCTGAAATGTCTTGAGTCAATAAGTATCCAACCGCTGTGTTATGTCAAGCCTAAATAAGTTCAGGAGTAAAAAATGTGCCTAACAAGTCACATAATTAGTTACATGGACTAACTCTGTGTGCAATAGTAGTTTAACACAATTTTTTTATGACTACCTTATCTCTCTACCACACTCATACAATTATCTGTAAGGTCCTTCAGTCAAGCAGTGAATTCCAAACACAGATTCAACCACATAGATCAGGGAGATTTTCCAACGAGCAGATATTTAATATCCCTTTGAGCATGTTGAAGTTATTAATTACACTTGGATGGTGTATCAATACACCCAGTTACATCAAAGACTAAAGCCGTCCTTTAACTCAGTTGCCGGAGAGGAGGGAAACCGCTCAGGGATTTCACCATGAGGCCAATGTTGACTTTAAAATAGTTATAGAGTTTAATGGCTGTGATAGGAGAAAACTGAGGATGGATTAACAACATTGCAGTTACTCCACAATACTAACCTAAGAGTAAAAAGAAGGAAGCCTGTACAGAATAAATATAATCCAAAACATAAATCCTGTTTCCAACATGGCAAGAAATTTTATCCTGAATACAAAGTGTTATGTTTGGGGCAAATCCAATACAACACATTACTGAGTACCACTCTCCATATTTTGATAGCGGTGGCTGGATCTTGTTTTGGGTATGCCTGTAATTGTCAAGAACTGGGGAGATTTTCAAGATAAAAAGGAAACGGAATGGAGCTAAGCACAGTCAAAATCAAAATCCTATAGGAAAACCTGGTTCAGTCTGCTTTCCACCAGACACTGGGAGATGAATGCAACTTTCAGCAGGAGAATAACTTAAAATACAAGGTCAAATCTACACTGGAGTTGCTTACCACGAAGACAGGGAATGTTCCTGAGTGTCCGAGCTACAGTTTTGACTTAAATCTGCTTGAAAATATATGGAAAGACTTGAAAATGGTTGTCTAGCAATGAAGAATTCTAAAAATAATAAATTGTGCAAATATTGTACAATCCAGGTGTGGAAAGCTCTAAGAGACTTACCCAGAATGACACACAGCTGTAATCACTGCAAAAGGTTATTCTAACATGTATTGACTCAGGGGTATGAATACTAATGTAAATTGATATTTTTGTATACAATAAATTTGCAAAAATGTCTAAAAACATGTCTTCACTTTGACATTATGGAGTATTGTGTGTAGATGGGTTAGAAAAAAACCACAAAATGTGGAATAAGTCAGGGGGTACGAATACCTTCTGAAGGCACTGTGTGTCGGCCTTCTGCATCTGAGGTGGAAGGTGGCTTAGCTACAAGAGTGTTTGTCAGACAGTGAGACATCCCAAAAATTGGTCTTCTCACGAAAACGTCTGTAGCGTACGAAACTGACATAATCACTCTATGGAAATGGGAGACGCTCACAAACACGATGGTGTAGTCCGTTTTGCTTTAGGACCCCCACAAGTGTCACAGGACTCGTCTGAAATCGGAAACGTTGACGTCTGTTGCGTCCAAACCGTTTGGGCTACAAACTATTATGACCCCACTGTGGAAAGGGGAGACTCTCACGAACACAATGGCGATTTGCACTACGAAGGTAACCCATACAAATTAATGGAAGTATACAGGTACAGTAGTTTTGTGCCTACAAAAATATGGGTTTAAATAGTCCAAAAAAAATCAAAAATATTTTCTGAGCTTTCTTATATCTCTTAGATATAGGACAGACACTTCAAAACCTTATTCCTTATCATACATTTTTGGACTGTCTTTTTTCCCATTTATGAATGTGTTTTTAAAATGTGTTTCTATGGGCTATAGTAGTAAAGGACAAATTCAATATTAGATCAAATCATTTGTAAATATATATATATTTTTTATAGCTAAAGGGGTCCTAAAATTCCAAATCAAATAGCTAAATGATTCATGGTGTGATCAATTCCATATGTTACCCTAGCTTAAACCCCGTCTGGGTTTAAACATATTTTATTGTACAGAAAGTGAAAAGCTTAATCAATTGATAGTGATAGAATTAGATTACTTAATTTTTTGTCTGCTAGAGCCTGTTTAAGATGCTGCGAATTTTTTGTAAAAAATCGCGCAACATTTCAACGTCCTGCTACTCATGGCAGGAATATAGTATATGCATATGATTAGTATGTGTGGATAGAAAACACTCTGAAGTCTCTAAAACTGGTTACATCATGTCTGTGGCTTTAACAGAACGTGTTTAGGAGTAAAAATTCAGAGGAAAACTGTTCACAAAAAAACACAAAAAAAATATTCATCTGCCAGTCTATGTTTTGTCTACGGCAAGGGAAAATAGATAGAGACCCGTTTACAATGCCTACAGCTTCCACACGATGTTGCCAGTACTGGCATTTTATTAGTATCCTTGCTGTGATGACGAATAGGCACTTCCTGTCTTGGGGTCCACCGAAGGAAGTTATGAAAGGGAAAATATGGACGATGATTTCAAGACTTGCTGCTATCGAATACAGATCGCCCTGTGATCAATTTTATCGATTATTAACATTTATTAATACCTAAAGTTGGTTTACAAAAGTAGTTTGAAGTGATTTGTCAAATTTTATAGGCAACTTTCAGTAATTTTAAACAATGACGTTGCGTTTTGGAAAGGCGCTTTTTCCTGGATCAGACGGGCTTCATAAATCGACATTTTGGGTATACTTTGACGGATTTAATCGGGAAAAAGACCCAATTGTGATGTTTATGGGACATATAGGAGTGCCAACAAAGAAGCTCGTCAAAGGTAATGAATGTTTTATATTTTATTTCTGTGTTTTGTGTAGCGCCGGCTACGCTATTTCTTTTGTTTGCGTCTCGTTCAGGTATTTCGGGGGGTGCATGATATCAGATAATAGCTTCTCATGCTTTCGCCGAAAAGCATTTTACAAATCTGACATGTTGGCTAGATTCACAACGAGTGTAGCTTTAATTGAGTACCCTGCATGTGTGCTTTAATGAAAGTTTGAGTTTTATTGAGTACTACAGTTGGCGCTCTGAAATTTCCGCTGATTTTGGTCCCTGTACAGGGATCGCAGCCATAACAGGCTAGGCTATAGTATGTCAAAGAAACGAACTAATGATATTCCCATATGCATCTGAGTCATGTCTTTCCAGGGGATTTTACAGCTTGTTTCTAGCAAAGCATCACTGACCAAAGCACTGTTATAGATCACTTGATATAATCGGACAAGACCTGTGGTTTTTGCAATTGTCTTTAATAAAAAGGTGAGTCCTGGTTTTAACAGCCCTTCACAGAGGTAGGATATTTAAAGAGTGCATGGTGGGTAGAGGAATTGACCGACAAATCTATGGATATAGCAGCCTATAGCCTAATTTTGTCTGTCAAACAGGTAGGCCTAAACCTCTTATTACTTAAATAGGAAGAAATAGGCTCCAACACAAAGCCCTCGTTGAGACATATTACCATTTCATCAGTTACAGATTACATGACCCTCCCCTGGATTAGATTTAAAAATACTAAACCCTCCCTTTGACTGAAATTGAAAAAGCATGACCCCCCCCCCCCCCCCCCATTTGTCCTCCGGGTAACCATTCTGTACATTTCAATCCGTCCCTAAACTAAATCAAAAGTGGTTTGGCGCTGCCACACCTGGTTGAAAAGTGCTGTGGCAAATGCCGCCTCGCCACACGTTTTCCGGCGGTCCTGAAAAGTACAGTAAATGTAAAATGCACATCAAATCAACAGTGTAATATTTTGGATTCAGTCTTGTGTCAGGTGAACTGTTGTGTCCTAATCTTTGGTCGAGTCATTTTTCCCCATCATCTCCAAACTGTTTCCTTTCAATTGCTACAATGTTTATGCATAGGTATTTCAGATTTCTTCTGTAAGAAACGTTTCAATTCAGCCCTATCAAATAAGTCATTTCCCACGAGTGTAAGGGGTTAATACATGTCACAGATTGATGTTTTTTGTTGTTGTTGTTAATGTTCCGCCCTTTTGCCAGTTCAAATAGTTGGTGTCACAGGGCCCAGTACTTTGCTCTGTTTCTTAACAACTTGATTCTAGTGGTATTGCTATGGCAAACAAAAGGGTTGTCAGGAGTGAATGTTTTTCAAACATGCAACCTTGAACACGCAACCTTCCTGTAGAAGAATTACTTGGTATTTGTGTTAGGTCTAGATCCCAGTGTAAACTGTATTTTACAACAGCACAAAAGAAAACGATTGAATTCTTAACTGACCACATCAGAGGTCCATTCGCCTGACAGATGGAAGTAGCTGCAAGATGATGACACAGACGTATGTGTTTTGAACTCTACAACTGTATCTCCTGTACCCTCCATTCTCCAAAGGGAAACACATCTAAATGTCACTAACAAACCATGCATAAAGCACAGAGTTAATGCAAACCATGCCATGCTAACTAGTTCCCACTAATTTGAATAATTCAAACAATTAATCCCCCATCTATTAAACGTAATTGTTATTCCTTATTTGCTTTGCTTTATGAAGTTTGTAGAAATATTAAGGAAGCAGTTTGTCTTCATTATGCCGGTTAGCATACCTACTCCGCCCTTTTCCTGTTGATTTAATACAATCGCTCAGCTATAGTAATAACATTAATCTAACTGTGGCAACAAAATAAACACAATCAAATTTCCTGCAATAGCGTCTGAATCAGTACATCGTGTAATTAGAGTCTCTTGTTCTGTAATATTTATGTCTGGGAAAAGCGGTTAAGGACTAAATGATTAAACCCAATTTGATTTGTCACATGCACAGAATACAACAGGTGCAGACCTTACCCTGAAATGGTTACTTACAAGCCCTTAACCAACAATGGCTGTGGCTGTGGCTATGTTTATGGCCATCATTTACCTGTCTAATGACCCAGAGTAGTGATCTAGGAGAGGTGAGCTGGGCATCAGTGATTCATTGGTAGTAATATTATACACATTACTCATGACGCCTTATTTTCTTGACTCTCCCAATCGTTCTACTCCAGCAACACAAGAAGATAGAGATTCCCTTAAGAGAGAGTGCTTCAATGGAGAGGTGGAATGTAGCCAACTTGACTGCATCTTCAGAAGAACTAGCTGCTTGTCTGAGATATGCGCTGGCTGGGACTGAGCGGGGACTGCTGGTCATAGGGTAAAGGAAGTAATAAAAAAAGAGAACATCCTGTCATGCAATGGGTTAGTAGTGACCCTCTGCATTATAGCCATGTATTGCAACATGCATCAGGCCAAATCTCTAGAAGAAGCCAAGGGGATAAACAGAACATGCTTAGTTTGGACGGAGCTATAGTTGTTTCCCATTATAGTCTGAGAATTCGAAAGTTAGACAGTTGGGTGGATGAATGACTGAAATGTAATAACACAGGAGATAAATGTACTACTAAAGCAACTTGACAGAGACTGACTGTAAGTCTCTAACTCACCAAGTCTAACGGGAAAGCAAACAGTCTATTGTACAGTAGATGGTAATCTGTGTAAAGTAATAAAGTCAAGTGTCACTCAGGTCCTGGAACATGGTGGGAATGTTATGGCAGGTGCATGGTGGTCACGTAAGCTACAGTTCATCCACCTGCCTAAGACCCCATTCCTTACCATTAGAAACAATATATTAATAACAAAATCTCAAGCTGAGGCAAACATCATCTGAAGAGTATCTGTGGGCTGTAGAGAGTTAAGAGAGTGACTCTCAGGTACGTAGGTAAGGAGGGCACTTACTTGAGCACATGTGTGGAGCCGTTGATCTGTGTGGCCGAGCAGGGGGGCCCTGGCCCCAGTATGGATGGTCGCCTGACGCTGTAACGCTTTCTCCCACAGCAGAGGATGATGAGGAAGGCACGGCGGAAGGACTTGTTCAAGAAGGCATAGAGAATGGGATTGAGCATGGAGTTAATGTAGCCCAGCCACAGGAACGCTGCCCACAGCTGGTCGGGCACTGTATAGCTTATGAAGGGGTCCACCACGTTTGTGATGAAGAAGGGGGCCCAGCACAGGCAGAAACAGCCCATGATGATGCACAGAGTCTTGGCCGCCTTCGTCTCCGTACGCATGCGGTGGTTGCGCTGATGGTCGGCGCTGTCTGCCGAGGCGGCAGCGCCCCCTGCCCGCTGCAGCACGCCGATTTGTCGTGCGTGCGCCCGTGCAGTCACATAGATACGCTGGTAGGCCAGTACCATCAGAACCAGAGGGATGTAGAAGGCCACCACGGAACACGTCAGAGCGTAGGGCTTGTTGACCATGAAGACACACGCCGTCGAGTTGGCTGCATCACCGCTGAACTTCCGTTCCTCTATCTACCGAGGGGTTGGGATGTGGTATCACCACACATATCACACACACACACACACACACACACACACACACACACACACACACACACACACACACACACACACACACACACACACACACACACACACACACACACACACACACACACACACACACACACACACACACACAGACATAGTTAATGTGTCAGTTCATGGAACTTTAGTTTCACAAACACAGTACAGTTATAATTCTGAGAACAGGTCTATGATATGACAAGTTGATATGGATGAGAACAATACCGTTCGATGACAAATTGTGGCAATTCATTATTTCCATGGTGAGAGGATGAGCTTGTCAGGGTAGTCCACCATTTACAGTGGAGTCCTGGTGGCTACTGATGATTAAGTAGATTTTTCTAAACAATGAAACTTAAGTAGGAGTGCAATGATGAACAGTGCACAAACCAACCTCCAATCAATGCTATTTACTGAGCAGACTGACTAGATCCAGACTGGGAAAGAAGAGGTTCTCTGAACTGATCCTTCATCACTGTCTTCTATCGGCACCCTGCCAGAACGTCAGGCCACTTTCACATCACATCTGCGCCTACTGCCTACGAATCAAAAGCGTTTTGAGCTCAGAAAATGAATGACACTATGATCGATAGATATACGCAACGCATCTTTTTATTTTTAATCAACAGGAACTCCATCTGCATTGGGGAGGCAGCTTTGACTGGGCTAGCGTCCTACCCACACTTGCTGAATCAACGTTGTTACCACATACTTTCAAAAACATTACATTGAATCAACGTGGAATAGATGTTGAATTGACGCCTGTGCCTAGTGGGTAACGTATTAGCTAGTCCTGGCTCAGGAGCCAATATTGAATAAATAATGTTGGTCTATCTGTTAAAACTTGTAATATTCATCTGTATGCAGATGCTACTGTTATGTATATCATTGCCCCAACTGTTGACCAGGCTATGTTAGACCTGCAATCTGAACTTGTTGTCTTACAGAAAGCCCTGGTTGGTTTAAAACTTGTACTTAATGTGGGCAAGAGTAAATACAGTGCCTTGCGAAAGTATTCGGCCCCCTTGAACTTTGCGACCTTTTGCCACATTTCAGGCTTCAAACATAAAGATATAAAACTGTATTTTTTTGTGAAGAATCAACAACAAGTGGGACACAATCATGAAGTGGAACGACATTTATTGTATATTTCAAACTTTTTTAACAAATCAAAAACTGAAAAATTGGGCGTGCAAAATTATTCAGCCCCTTTACTTTCAGTGCAGCAAACTCTCTCCAGAAGTTCAGTGAGGATCTCTGAATGATCCAATGTTGACCTAAATGACTAATGATGATAAAAACAATCCACCTGTGTGTAATCAAGTCTCCGTATAAATGCACCTGCACTGTGATAGTCTCAGAGGCCAGTCAAAAGCGCAGAGAGCATCATGAAGAACAAGGAACACACCAGGCAGGTCCGAGATACTGTTGTGAAGAAGTTTAAAGCCGGATTTGGATACAAAAATATTTCCCAAGCTTTAAACATCCCAAGGAGCACTGTGCAAGCGATAATATTGAAATGGAAGGAGTATCAGACCACTGCAAATCTACCAAGACCTGGCCGTCCCTCTAAACTTTCAGCTCATACAAGGAGAAGACTGATCAGAGATGCAGCCAAGAGGCCCATGATCACTCTGGATGAACTGCAGAGATCTACAGCTGTGTTGGGAGACTCTGTCCATAGGACAACAATCAGTTGTATATTGCACAAATCTGGCCTTTATGGAAGAGTGGCAAGAAGAAAGCCATTTCTTAAAGATATCCATAAAAAGTGTTGTTTAAAGTTTGCCACAAGCCACCTGGGAGACACACCAAACATGTGGAAGGTGCTCTGGTCAGATGAAACCAAAATTGAACTTTTTGGCAACAATGCAAAACGTTATGTTTGGCGTAAAAGCAACACAGCTCATCACCCTGAACACACCATCCCCACTGTCAAACATGGTGGTGGCAGCATCATGGTTTGGGCCTGCTTTTCTTCAGCAGGGACAGGGAAGATGGTTAAAATTGATGGGAAGGTGGATGGAGCCAAATACAGGACCATTCTGGAAGAAAACCTGATGGAGTCTGCAAAAGACCTGAGACTGGGACGGAGATTGGTCTTCCAACAAGACAATGATCCAAAACATAAAGCAAAATCTACAATGGAATGGTTCAAAAATAAACATATCCAGGTGTTAGAATGGCCAAGTCAAAGTCCAGACCTGAATCCAATCGAGAATCTGTGGAAAGAACTGAAAACTGCTGTTCACAAATGCTCTCCATCCAACCTCACTGAGCTCGAGCTGTTTTGCAAGGAGGAATGGGAAAACATTTCAGTCTCTCGATGTGCAAAACTGATAGAGACATACCCCAAGCGACTTACAGCTTTAATCGCAGCAAAAGGTGGCACTACAAAGTATTAACTTAAGGGGGCTGAATAATTTTGCACGCCCAGTTTTTGATTTGTTAAAAAAGTTTTAAATATACAATAAATGTCATTCCACTTCATGATTGTGTCCCACTTGTTGATTCTTCACAAAAAAATACAGTTTTATATCTTTATGTTTGAAGCCTGAAATGTGGCAAAAGGTCGCAAAGTTCAAGGGGGCCGAATACTTTCGCAAGGCACTGTACATGTTGTTCTCTAATTCTTGCAAAAAAAATGTTTCAAATGGACTACATATTTATTCATTGGGTGGTTCTCCCATCAAATCGGGTTCCTAACTATAAATATCTGGGCATTTGGATTGACAAAGAGTTCATGTTTAAAAAACATACGTATGAGCTAGTTAAAAAGATAAGATTTAAAGTTGGCTTCCTTTATAGAAATAGATCTCGCCTCTCGCTAAATGTTGGTACTCAGGGCACCACTGTGAATTAGGCTCCCCCGAATATATAAAAGCAAAAAAAATATATATACATTTGATATCAAACCACGAATTAGCTTCTCCGAGGGGACCCTTCAGAAGATCTGCCCATTTGCCTCATGTCCTCAACTTCTTTCACAGCTTGTTGTTTATTTGTTTATACATGCATTTGTATATCGACTGGGCCCTCTCGTTGGATGAGGCTTTGGCAGAGATACTAACGACTGAGCCTGGAGATGTGTTTCTGCTTGACCTACTGATTTGCTGAGTCTCATTTCTAGGTTTATGGTTGTAGTCACTTGCAATGTGTAGACCTATTGTACCCAGTGTACAAAACATTAGGAACACCTTCCTAATATTGTGTTGCATCCCCCTTTGCCCTCAGAACCGCCTCAATTCATCGGGGCATGGACTCCACAAGGTGCCGAAAGCGTTTCACAGGGAAGCTGGCCCATCGTGACGCTAATACGTCCCACAGTTGTGTCAAGTTGTTTGGATGTCCTTTGGGTGGTGGGCCATTTTTGATACACAGAAAACTGTTGAGCGTTAAAAAAAACTGCACCGTTGCATTTCTTGACACACTCAAACCAGTGCTCCTGGCACCTACTACCATAAGCTGTTCAAAGTCACTTAAAATGCAAGTTCACCTAAAAATACTTCTTGGCCCTTTATAACACTTGCATAGTCATTTGTCAGTACCCCAGACAGTTTTTAGGTCCATTGTTTGATTAATTAGATGTAAGTAATAAGCTGATTCTACTCCCGCCTTATCGATAGAAACCCCATACAACGTCAAAGTCCATCATAAATACCTCCCAAACACACTGCTCTGGCCTCCCTTGACCGCAATAGTCCTTGTAATGACTTTCTTGGCACAATTTTTTGGTTTGAGCCGGAGTATTCTGAGGCTGAGTTGTTCCATTTGCGGGCTGACCGAGAGAAAAGAGCTATAGAGGGACAGAAGCGAACAAGTGTTCAGGAAACACAGGCTCTTCCCAGAACGCACGGTGACTGATGTGGCAGTTGAGGGAGATACCTACTGTACTGTACCACCAGACAGTGAATGTTTCGGCTGTCCAGAATGGGACCATCTTATTCTGAGAACGGAGGAGGTAGAACATCAGACTGACGATGCCGCAGAGGTAACTAAACACTCCGATTTCTTGTCTATCATCAATAGTGTGTTGGAGAATGTCTTCAGAATGCCCAGGATCAACTGGAAACAACGTGCCACACATGACGGTCCAAATGGGAAGCTCTCTGAAGAGTAAATGTTTTGGCTAATATTACTCACAGGATATTTATATTACTCTCTAACTGTATTTTCAAGTATCCTGCCTACACTAGAGGTCGACCGATTATGATTTTTCAACGCCGGTACCGATACCGATTATTAAAGGACCCAAAAAAGCTGATACCGATTATTAAAGGACCCAAAAAAGCCGATACCGATTATTAAAGGACCCAAAAAAGCTGATACCGATTATTAAAGGACCCAAAAAAGCTGATACCGATTAATCGGACAATTTCTTTTCCCATTTATTTGTAATAATGACAATTACAACAATACTGAATGAACACTTATTTTAACTTAATATAATACATCAATAAAAATCTATTTAGCCTCAAATAAATAATGAAACATGTTCAATTTGGTTTAAATAATGCAAAAACAAAGTGTTGGAGAAGAAAGTAAAAGTGCAATATGTGCCATGTAAGAAAACTAATGATTAAGTTCCTTGCTCAGAACATGAGAACATATGAAAGCTGGTGGTTCCTTTTAACATGAGTCTTCAATATTCCCAGGTAAGAAGTTTTAGGTTGTAGTTATTATAGGAATTATAGGACTATTTCTCTGTATACCATTTGCATTTCATTAACTTTTGACTATTGGATGTTCTTATAGGCACTTTAATATTGCCAGTGTAACAGTATAGCTTCCGTCCCTCTCCTCGCCCCTACCTGGGCTCGAACCAGGAACACATCGACAACAGCCACCCTCGAAGCAGCGTTACCCATGCAGAGCAAGGGGAACAACTACTCCAAGTCTCAGAGCGAGTGGCGTTTGAAACGCTATTAGCACGCACCCCGCTAACTAGCTAGCCATTTCACATCGGTTACACCAGCCTAATCTCGGGAGTTGATAGGCTTGAAGTCATAAACAGCTCAATGCTTGAAGCATTGCAAAGAGCTGCTGGAAAAACGCACGAAAGTGCTGTTTGAATGAATGCTTATGAGTCTGCTGGTGCCTACCATCGCTCTGTCAGACTGCTCTATCAAATATCAAATCATAGACTTAATTAAAACATAATAACACACAGAAATATGAGCCTTTGGTCATTAATATGGTCGAATCCGGAAACTATCATTTCGAAAACAAAAGGTTTATTATTTCAGTGAAATACGGAACCGTTTGGTATTTTATCTAATGGGTGGCATCACTAAGTCTCAATATTCCTGTTACATTGTACAACCTTCAATGTTATGTCATAATTAAGTAAAATTCTGGCAAATGAATTCGCAATGAGCCAGGCTGCCCAAACTGTTGCATATACCCTGACTCTGCGTGCAATGAACGCAAGAGAAGTGACACAATTTCACCTGGTTAATATGGCCTGCTATCTAGAAGAAAAAGAAACGCACACCTATTAACACGAGGCGCTGGCTAGCGGAGTGGAAACTTGAAAATAAAAGAGAGCCGCACACTCTTGGAGCTCAGATGCAAAAATTTAATACCAACGCGAAACGTTGGTATTACATTTTTGCATCTGAGCTCCAAGAGTGTGCGGCTCTCTTTTATTTTCTAATATGGCCTGCTAACCTGGATTTATTTGAGCTAAATATGCAGGTTTAAAAATATGTACTTCTGTGTATTGATTTTAAGAAAGTCATTGGTGTTTATGGTTAGGTACAGTCGTGCAACGATTGTGCTTTTTTCGCAGTCATGTGTAGTTAACTAGTGATTATGATTGATTCATTGTTTTTTATAAGTTAAGTTTAATGCTAGCTAGCAACTTACCTTGGCTTCTACTGCATTCGCGTAACAGGCAGGCTCCTCGTGGAGTGCAATGAGAGGCAGGTGGTTAGAGCGTTGGACTAGTTAACTGTAAGGTTGCAAGATTAAATCCCGGAGCTGACAAGGTAAAAATCTGTCGTTCTGCCTCTGAACAAGTCAGTTAACCCACCGTTCCTAGGTCGTCATTGAAAATAAGAATGTGTCCTTAACTGACATGCCTAGTTAAATAAAGGTGTAAAAAATCAAATAAAAATATATATTTATTTTAATCGGACAAATCGGTATCCAAAAATACAAATTTCTGATTGTTACGAAAAATTGAAATCGTCCCTAATTAATCGCCCATTCCGATTATTCGATCGACCTCGAATCTGAATAAACATTCTACATTACCATGGAAATTATTGCATCATGCACGGCAAGTGGTACCGATGTGCCACGTCTGGAACCCACAGGACCCTGAACAATTTCTACCCCCAAGCAATTAGAGTGCTATATCGTTAACAAAATAGCTACACAGACTATCTGCATTGACCCTTTTTGCACCAACTTTTTCACTCATCACATACGCTGCTGTTACTGTTTATTACACATTATTCCTAGTTATACATACATATCTACCTACACGTACATATCTATATAGCCAAGTTATGGTTATTCATTCATAAAGTGGTAGGCCACAGCACCTCACAGAACGGACCACCTGAACCGCATACCTTGTAAAAATGGTCTGCCCCATCGGATGCAACACTCACTACCGAGTTCCAAACTGCCTCTAAAAGCAACATCTGCACAACAACTGTTCGTTGAGAGCTTCATGAAATGGGTTTGCATGGCCGAGTAGCCGCACACAAGCCTAAGATCACCTGATGCGCAATGCAAAGTGTCGGCTGGAGAGGTGTAAAGCTCAACGCCATTGGACTCTGGAGCAGTGGAAACATGTTATCTGGAGTTATGAATCACGCTTCACCATCTGGCAGTCCGACTGACAAATCTGGGTTTGGCGGATGCCAGGAGAATGCTACCTGCCTCAATGAACAGTGGCAACTGTAAAGTTTGGTGGAGGAGGAATAATGGTCTGGGGCAGTGTATGGTTCGGGCTAGGCCCCATAGTTCCAGTGAAGGGAAATCTTAATGCTACAGCATACAATGACATTCTAGACAACTCTGTGCTTCCAACTTTGTGGCACCAGCTTGGGGAAGGCCCTTTCCTGTTTCAGCATGACAATGACCCGTGCACAAAACGAGGTCCATTCAGAAATGGTTTGTCTAGATCGGTGTAGAATAACTTGAGTTGTCTGCACAGAGCTCTAAACTCAACTCCATCGAACGCCTTTTTGATGAATTGGAACACTCAGTGAGTAGGTGTGTCCAAACTTTTGATTGGTACTGTACACATACTCAACAAAGGACCAAATAAGATGATTAGTAAACACAATTTTGAGATAATAAGTGCTTTTCCCCTCATTTTAGTTGCAGAGATTCAGAGAGCGTTACAGTCAATGGAGAGCGCTGCAAAGATCATTAGAAGAGCAATATACGCAGATATAGACCCAGACAAAGCAGAATTGCTGAAGGAGGATGAGGATGCCATCATAGACATCCAGGCATCCTTCGATGGCACTTGGCACAAGAGAGGATTCCTGTCCAACTACGGGATAGCTGTGTGTATTGGTGCTGGTACCAGCGAGCCATAGAAAATGGTGAAGCTCCACCCTGTCACAAAAACCTTGGAGGCCATACATTTTTTAATAGGGAGGTTGCACAGAAAATGGTACCTGTATATCACAGGATGTCAAACGATAACGTCCTCAAAAGAATGTAGCACGGAGGAACCCAGAATGCAAATGAATGACTGAACTCTGTAGTATGGTCGCGATACTCCAAAACTGTGTTGGACAAAAAACCGCATTGACGGAGCAGCCAATATGGCAGGGAGCCACTGCTATACCAAGTGTGATGAAGAAATTGTGGCTTGTCAGCACTTTGGTGAAACTGGAGCAATCAGAGAGGAGTTGTGAGAGCTGATGCTGCTTCAATAGAGCGTGCCAAGCGTAGGCCCCATGACATAGTCAAGAAAGTAAAGCGTCAACAGCAACAACTCAAAGAGGGTCTTACATATGAGGCAGGCATAGCTGATTAATGTTCTGCACATTTCAACAGCCATACACAATCATTTGACAAATTGAGCAAAGTGATATGAGAATTTGCCCCAAAATGCATATTTTCTCAACAGGCCAGTATTCAAAGCATATTCTCTATTGCTTGAAACAAATGTATTAAACGTGCTAATGTATTTGTAAAAGGTATGCTTGATGTTTATTTGTCAGTTTAGAAGTGATATATGAATAAGTGTTTAATTAATGTGACGTAAATGGTCATGTTTATGGAAAGTACATTTTAATTGCATTCACCTATCTTTATAGGCAATCGGTCATGAAGAGGGCATGACAAAGCCTATTCCCCCTCAGGAAACTAAAAAGATTTGGCATGGGTCCTCAGATCCTCAAAAGGTTCTACAGCTGCAACATCGAGAGCATCCTGCCTGACAGGTTGCATCACTGCCTGGTATGGTAACTGCTCGGCCTCTGACCGCAAGGCACTACTTAGGGTGCCATCCAGGACCTCTATACCAGGCGGTGTCAGAGGAAGGCCCTACAAATTGTCAAAGACCACAGCCACCCCAGTTCTAGACTGTTCTCTCTACTACCACATGGCAAGCGGTACCGGAGTGCCAAGTCTAGGACAAAAAGGTTTCTCAACAGTTTTTTACCCCCAAGCCATAAAACTCCTGAACAGGTAATCAAATGGTTACCTGGACTATTTGCATTGTGTGCCCCCCCCAACCCCTCTTTTACGCTGCTGCTACTCTCTGTTTATCATATATGCATAGTCACTTTAACTATACATTCATGTACATACTACCTCAATTGGCCTGACCAACCAGTGCCTCCACACATTGGCTAACTGGGCTATCTGCATTGTGTCCCGCCACCCGCCACCCACCACCCGCCAAACCCTCTTTTACGCTACTGCTACTTTCTGTTCATCATATATGCATAGTCACTTTAACCATATCTACATTTACATACTACCTCAATCAGCCCGACTAACCGGTGGCTGTATATAGCCTCGCTACTGTATATAGCCTCGCTACTGTATATAGCCTTCCTACTGTATATAGCCTTCCTACTGTTATTTTTCACTGTCTTTTTACTGTTTTCTTTTCTTTACTTACCTATTGTTCACCTAATACATTTTTTGCACTGTTGGTTAGAGCCTGTAAGTAAGCATTTCACTGTAAGGTTGTACTCGGCGCACGTGACAAATAAACTTTGATTTGATTTGCTCAAAATGGCATGTTCCCGGTGTGCCAATTCATTTTTCTCAGTCTTCAAAGGACGTACATTCCCATTATTCCACACACAGGTTCTTAGGTCTTATAGGCAGACTTTTACAGAGGCTTTTTTTATATATCTTGTCTCGTCTTGATTTTAAGTGTCATTTTGTGTGTAAATATTTGCAAAATATTCATCCATCATACATGTGAAGTGTTTTTTAAATAATTCCATGAAATTACAATATTTTGATGAACTGATCTGTAAAAGTCTGACCATTGAGTGTCTGATCACAATAAAACAAAACAAAAAAACAGTCTGCCTTGAAGAAATGTGTTGAAAAACAGATTCTCATAATATGCAAATTGCCGCATATTTAAGGGCGGCTTGACTCATTTGCATATTTACATTTTTAAATAAATAAAACTTGTAATACAATAATATCTTGCATGTTTCAGTCTGATGAGAGTAAAGAAATAAAATAATCCCTATGAGCCTGGCCTTAAATCAGAGTTCATGCCTGAAAAGTATTATTAGAATGAAAGATACAGTGGCAAGAAATAGTTTGTGAACCCTTTGGAAATACATGGCATTCTGCATAATTTCGTCATAAAAATCGAATCTGATCTTCATCTAGGTCACAACAATAGACAAACACAGTTTGCTTAAACTGATAACACACAAACTATTATACGTATATGTCTTTATTGAACACACCGTGTAAACATTTACAGTGCAGGGGGTGGAAAGTATGTGAACCCTTGGATTTAATAACTGGTTGACCCTCCTTTGGCAGCAATAACCTCAACCAAACATTTTCTGTAGTTGCATATCAGACCTGCACAATGGTCAGGTGGAATTTTGGACCATTTCTCTTTATCAAACTGTTTCAGTTCAGCAATATCCCTGGGATGTCTGGTGTGAACTACTCTCTTGAGGTCATGCCACAGCATCTCAATCGGGTTGAGGTCAGGACTCTGACTGGGCCACTCCAGAAGGCATATTTTCTTCTGTTGAAGCCATTCTGTTATTGATTTACCTCTGGGTTTTGGGTCATTGTCCTGTTGCATCACCCAACTTCTGTTGAGCTTCAATTGGCAGACAGAAAGCCTATATTCTCCTGCAAAATGTCTTGATAAACTTGGGAGTTCATTTTTCCGTCGATGATAGCAAGCTGTCCAGGTTCTGAGGCAGCAAAGCATCCCCAAACCATGATGCTCCCTACACCATACTTTACAGTTGGGATGTTGGTGTGCTGTGTCTTTTTTTCTCCACACATAGTGTTGTGTGTTCCTTCCAAACAACTCAACTGTAGTTTCAGCTGTCCACAGAACATTTTGCCAGTAGTGCTGTGGAATATCCAGGTGCACTTTTGCAAACTTTTTTGGGACAGTAGTGGCTTCTTCCGTGGTGTCCTCCCATGAACACCATTCTTGTTTAGTGTTTTACGTATCGTAGACTCGTCAACAGAGATGTTAGCATGTTCCAGAGATTTCTATAAGCTGATTCTAGGATTCTTAACCTCCTTGAGCATTCTGCGCTGTGCTCTTGCAGTCATCTTTGCAGGATGGCCACTCCTAGGGAGAGTAGCAACAATGCTGAACTTTCTCCATTTATAGACAATTGGTCCTACTTTGGACTAATGAACATCAAGACATTTAGAGATAGTTTTGTAACCCTTTCCAGCTTTATGCAAGTCAACAATTCTTAATCTTAGGTCTTCTGAGATCTCTTTTGTTCAGGGCATGGTTCACATCAGGCAATGCTTCTTGTGAATAGCAATCTCAAATTTTGTGAGTGTTTTTTATAGTGCAATGCAGCTCTAACTAACATCTCCAATCTCGTCTCATTGATTGGTCACCAGGTTAGCTGGCTCCTGACTCCAATTAGCTCTTGGAGAAGTCATTAGCCTAGGGGTTCACATAATTTCCCCAACCTACACTGTGAATGTTTAAATGATAATATTGATCTAAGTCTATTGTTGGGACTTAGATCAAGATCAGATCAAATTTGATGACCAATTTATGCAGAAATCCAGGTAATGCCAAAGGGTTCACATACTTTTTCTTGCCATTGTACATGTCCTCCGTTTAAACAAATCTAAAGTTCTTCCAGAGAAACATAAGCATAATGCTCATGACTATTCATGACTATAATAAGTTACCGACTCTCTACCCATGCTCTTCATTACGTCCGTCTTTCCCCCCGGTTAATTTGTTTTGGGTTGGTATATAGTAGAATTGGGTCTGACATTTCAATCCAGACTCCCTGCTGTTTAATTTTAGCTTTACTATCACACAGTATCATTCAGCCGATGCCTTTCACTGAGCTTTCACTTACAGCCATCGTTTTATTATGAGCAGTAGCTGGAGATTGGACGAGATATGCCGTTCAGATTGGACGACATGCTTATTACGTACTCAGTATCCTATCCTAGACACAGACCAAACCAAGTCTGAAAAGGTGATAGCCTAAAACAGCTTACACATATCCTACAGCACGTTGACCAGATATACACTAAAACCCTTTTGGTTGTGTGGAGGTGTTTCTTTGTCTCATTGACATCCTATGGAATTAGTTACGATATACAGTGCCTTGCGAAAGTATTCGGCCCCCTTGAACTTTGCGACCTTTTGCCACATTTCAGGCTTCAAACATAAAGATATAAAACTGTATTTTTTTGTGAAGAATCAACAACAAGTGGGACACAATCATGAAGTGGAACGACATTTATTGTATATTTCAAACTTTTTTAACAAATCAAAAACGGAAAAATTGGGCGTGCAAAATTATTCAGCCCCTTTACTTTCAGTGCAGCAAACTCTCTCCAGAAGTTCAGTGAGGATCTCTGAATGATCCAATGTTGACCTAAATGACTAATGATGATAAATACAATCCACCTGTGTGTAATCAAGTCTCCGTATAAATGCACCTGCACTGTGATAGTCTCAGAGGTCCGTTAAAAGCGCAGAGAGCATCATGAAGAACAAGGAACACACCAGGCAGGTCCGAGATACTGTTGTGAAGAAGTTTAAAGCCGGATTTGGATACAAAAAGATTTCCCAAGCTTTAAACATCCCAAGGAGCACTGTGCAAGCAATAATATTGAAATGGAAGGAGTATCAGACCACTGCCAATCTACCAAGACCTGGCCGTCCCTCTAAACTTTCAGCTCATACAAGGAGAAGACTGATCAGAGATGCAGCCAAGAGGGCCATGATAACTCTGGATGAACTGCAGAGATCTACAGCTGAGGTGGGAGACTCTGTCCATAGGACAACAATCAGTTGTATATTGCACAAATCTGGCCTTTATGGAAGAGTGGCAAGAAGAAAGCCATTTCTTAAAGATATCCATAAAAAGTGTCGTTTAAAGTTTGCCACAAGCCACCTGGGAGACACACCAAACATGTGGAAGAAGGTGCTCTGGTCAGATGAAACCAAAATTGAACTTTTTGGCAACAATGCAAAACGTTATGTTTGGCGTAAAAGCAACACAGCTGAACACACCATCCCCACTGTCAAACATGGTGGTGGCAGCATCATGGTTTGGGCCTGCTTTTCTTCAGCAGGGACAGGGAAGTTGGTTAAAATTGATGGGAAGATGGATGGAGCCAAATACAGGACCATTCTGGAAGAAAACCTGATGGAGTCTGCAAAAGACCTGAGACTGGGACGGAGATTTGTCTTCCAACAAGACAACGATCCAAAACATAAAGCAAAATCTACAATGGAATGGTTCAAAAATAAACATATCCAGGTGTTAGAATGGCCAAGTCAAAGTCCAGACCTGAATCCAATCGAGAATCTGTGGAAAGAACTGAAAACTGCTGTTCACAAATGCTCTCCATCCAACCTCACTGAGCTCGAGCTGTTTTGCAAGGAGGAATGGGAAAAAATGTCAGTCTCTCGATGTGCAAAACTGATAGAGACATACCCCAAGCGACTTACAGCTGTAATCGCAGCAAAAGGTGGCGCTACAAAGTATTAACTTAAGGGGGCTGAATAATTTTGCACGCCCAATTTTTAAGTTTTTGATTTGTTAAAAAAGTTTGAAATATCCAATAAATGTCGTTCCACTTCATGATTGTGTCCCACTTGTTGTTGATTCTTCACAAAAAAATACAGTTTTATATCTTTATGTTTGAAGCCTGAAATGTGGCAAAAGGTCGCAAAGTTCAAGGGGGCCGAATACTTTCGCAAGGCACTGTACATGTAGGTAGCACATAATGTGGTTTCACATAAAGTTCAATTTGATCGTGTTCCACTGAATGGTTTATCAATTATCTGCAGTGTATATGCACATTGACACAGACAAATTAGTTATTACTCACCAAATGGTCTATTCCGATACTGTTCCATCCTAGCATTATGGGTAGGAAGGATATAAAGGTGGGGATTACCCAGCATCCTCCTAACATAAGAGCCACTCTCAGTGGTGTCATCTTATTCCTGTAGACCAGTGGCTGGCAGCAGATGGCATAGTACCTAGAGAATGAGAGGAAACACTATTATAAGACATATGGGGTAGAGGGAACTACAGTGCATTCAGAAAGTATTCAGAACCCTTGACTTTTTCCGCTTTTTGTTACGTTACAGCCTTATTCTACAATTGATTCTATCACCTTTTCAGACTTGGTTTGGTCTGTGTTAGAAAGGGAAGGGGTCTGAATACTTTCCGAATGCACTTTATATACTGTATGATTTACATTCAGCTCAAGCTTTTCTTTCATTAGACGAAATGCTGTTCAACAAGTGTATCTTTCATGTAAAATTATACTTTGTGGAAAAATACATTATCCTTGTGATAAAGACAGATTAAAGGTATATTTGTGATCTCAAAATGTTTGATGATGCTATCTAAAGTATTTTTATCATGTTAACAGCATACTGTACCTGAGAGTTTTGCTTTATCTCTGACATTTTAGACATCAAAGCTCTCTACCTCTCTGCTGTGAAAGTGCTATTTGAGGGAAAGTGCTATGACCATTCAATTATTTGCAACAAGAAATTGGTTTCTAAAATCCCTGAAATGTCTTCAGCCACAAATTGCTACTTGGCCTGGCTGAACCCTCTGTCTGTAGAGATTGAGAGGGTAACCCTACCTGATGTCCCAAATTTGGACTTCCTTTAGCTCTTTAATGGACTTCAGGTTACAACATGACCACATGTCAAAGCTCTCAGATGTGATTGCTTTATGATTGATTTTTAACTGATCGTTGACATATGACAGTTTAATGAATTCCTATTCCACTAAATAAAAAGCACAGAGATTGATCATTCCTTGCATATGTTGGCGTGTAATATTTTCCCCACTGGATGGGGATTAGCTCAAACATCACATGAATCCCCAACCGGGTCACGTGGGTGGCCGCCCAGTTGGTAGGCCTATGGATGAGCTGCTTGTCCCGTAGACTTTGATGGAGGCTCTAGAGTGGTAAACCTCTCCCTCTCTGACTAGCTAGTCTGGGTACCAGTCTCTTTAGCTAACGTTCCACTCCTTGCCACTCATGTCATTTGCCAAACAGACGGATTTAAGGCATAGTTGCTGATTGGTAGTTGGAAACATGACAATGTAATGGAACATAGGCTGCACACAAGATTAGAATTTTAAGAATAACAACAAACAATACCGTTACGACCTGGTGTGGTCATTCCCTTGAGAGAAGGCACTGTCTGACCTAAGACAGGCAATTTTTACCAGGATTAAATGTCAGGAATTGTGAAAAACTGAGTTTAAATGTATTTGGCTAAGGTGTATGTAAACTTCCGACTTCAACTGTGTGTGTGTGTGTGTGTGTGTATATATATATATATATATATATATTTGTATATGTATATATTTGAGGAAATAAGCAATTTGCTCTTGTGTGCTGGATATAAAATAGGATACAGCATTCACAACGAATTGGAGGGAAAGTTTGAATGGCAGGCCGCTCCTATGTCTTCTGGTAGGAACGGCCTGCCAGGTAGGATGCAATCCAAGAGTGTGGAGAGTCTGAGACACCCAGGGCTGAGAGGGTGGAGAGGAGGATCTGATGGTTCACAGTGTCGAAGGCAGCAAATTTTTATTTTTGTTTAACCTTTATTTAACTAGACAAGTCACTTAAGAACAAATTACTTTTTTAAATGACGGCCAACCCCAGCCAAACTCCCCCCTCACCCCGGACGACGCTGGGCCAATTGTGCGTTGTCCTATGGGACTCCCAATCACGGCCGGGTTGTGATACAGCCCAGGTTTGAACCAGGGTCTGTAGTGAGGCCTCTAGCACTGAGATGCAATGCCTTAGACCGCGGTGCCACTCAGGAGCCCGGTTAGATCTAGGGAGGATGAGAACAGAGGACAGAGAGTCAGCTTTGGCAGTGCGGAGAGCATCCGTGATACAGAGAAGAGCTGTCTCGGTTGAGAGACCCGTCTTTAAGCCTGACTGGTTAGGGTCAAGAAGATTGTTCTGAGAGAGATAGCAAGAGAGTTGGTCAGAGACAGCACACTCAAGTGTTTTGGAAAGAATATTCCCGAGGCCACAGGCTCCCCACAGTCAATCAGTTCTTCCATCCCTAGGCAGTCTCTCTCTCTCTCATCGTGCTCTGGCCAAACACCATTGCTGTAGTCGCTCACCCCTCTGCTTGGTGAGATATTCCTGGCATGTGTTCACAACACCCTGATTTTGTCCTGGCAAAACTGGGGCCTACTGTAAGGGATCACAATACACAGGTCTCTCTGTCTCACTGTACCACAGCATTGCCTGCTGCAGCCCATCTTCAAGGCACCACTATATTTACTCTCACTCTCATTGTTGATTTGACTCTGTCAGCCTGAGGTTGTTTTCATGAGTCAGAGGGGTGTCAGTGAGGTCATTTCATATTTCATTGCAGGTGAACTGAACTGGAGCCAACTGTTCACAACATAAATACATGAGCAGACCACCTGATTGGTCGGTCCGATGCAAAAATCTGACACATCTGAAAGAGTTCTATGCAGCATCTTACCTCAGTGTTGTACTAGGATGCTTTTTATGTGCCTGCCTGTGTCTCTTGAGTAATGAGTACAATATGGCTCTGAAACAGCATGACTGTATTAATAAAATGTTTGTGAGTCTAGGCTAGATGGAGCATGGCTGTATGTGTGTCAGAGGGCCAGAGGCACAGCAGCAGTGTGGACTGTTGACAGCAGGCCAGCCTTCTACATCTGTTCACCTGGCTTCTTGAGCTCACTTTGGCAACCAATAGCTACTTATAGGACATATAACAGAGCCTCAATGGAAAACAGATGGGACCAACAAAACAGGCACTTAAACTTGAATTACATGTGATCCATGTGATCAAGTTTGCTGCAGTAAGTAGTCAAGGTTGGAGTTTAATTTGAGAGACAGGAATGAACAGTAAAAAATGAAATAAAAAATCCTCACTCTTCGGATGGCTGCGTTTAAAGACGGAGAAATGAAAAGTGTGACCAATCTGCATGTGAAATTAGGGAGCAAAACATGCTTCACTTCTCCCCTTCATCCTAAATGCCTGTTGTCAATGTTTGAACGATCCATCATTCATTTAAAATGCTCCTTCATGTCTTAAGCTTGGATGGAAAAGGGCATTATAGGAAGATGTGTAAAACTAAGTTCCAAGCTCTGCTGGCACCACACAAATGTATACTGAACAAAAATATAAACACAACACTTCAAAGAGTTTACTGAGTTACAGTTCATATGAGGAAATCTGTCAATTTAAATAAATTCATTAGGCCCCAATCTATGGATTTCACATGACTGGGAATACAGATACAGACACCTTTAAAAAAAAATGGGTCTCACAATGAGCCTCAGGATCTCGTCACTATGTTTTTGTGCATTCAAATTGCCATTGATAAAATTCAATTGTGTTCGTTTTCCGTAGCTTATGCCTGGTCATACCATAACCCCACTGCCACCTTGTTCACAACGTTGACATCAGCAAACTGCTCACCCACATGAAACCATACACATGGTCTGTGGTTGTGAGGCCGGTTGGAAGTACTGGCAAATTCTCTGAAATGACGTTCGAGGAGGCTTATGGTAGAGAAATCAACATTAAATTATCTGTCAACAGCTTTGGTGGACATTCCTGCAGTCAGCATGCCAATTTCACGCTCCCTCAAAACTTGAGACATCTGTGGCATTGTGTTGTGTGACATGACTGCACATTTAGAATGGCCTTTTATTGTTCCCAGCACAAGGTGCACATGTGTAATGATGTTGTTTAATCAGCTTCTTGATATGTCACACCTGTCAGGTAGATAGATTATCTTGGCAAAGGATAAATGCTCACTAACAGAGGTGTAAACGTATGGAACATTTCTGGGATCTTTTATTTCAGCTCATGAAACATGGGACCAACACTTTACATGTTGCCTTTATATTTATGTTTAGTACATGTTGTGGAGAAATGACCCCGAAGGCAAATGAAAAGCAAACATCTGTGCTGTACGAGCGGAGACCAAAGCGCTAGCTATGAACATTTTATTTAAACTCTCTTCTATGAACGAGAAACAGATTGTCCGTTCAGGGTCACTGCGCTCTCTTGCCCTTTTTAAAAGTACCACTCTTTGTAAAACATAATTGCTCATGTAGCCTTTCGATTGTGCTGATCTGATATATACAGTTGAAGTTTACATACACATTAGCCAAATTCATTTAAACTCAGTTTTTCACAATTCCTGACATTTAATCCAAGTAAAAAAGTCCCTGTTTTAGGTCAGTTAGGATCACCAGGCCAATTGGAGAACAACAAAATTACTCTCGGCTACAGCGCATGTAAACACACTATGCTTTATAAATCAGTTTAATTGAAGAATAGAATTTGAACATTTGAGGCTTGACGGGCAGATTGGAAATATGAGAGGAGAGAGAGAGACGCGTTTTGAACCCTTCTAAAGGAAAAGACAGCTAATATTGTTTTATGCGATAACTAAGTGACGCCCAAAGAACTGCCATTTCTGTTGCATTTTTCTTACTCATAAAGATTTGTGAAATGGCCGAAATGAGTCTGTTTCTCTGTTCTGGCAAGACTCATGATTGTCTAAACTGGCTGGTAGCAGTCCTGGCTTACTGGAACTTCCCCTGGTGCTTGCAGCTTGACGCACGCATGAAATAATCCACACACTAGAGTTGTGCAATATACAGGAGAGTTTACTTCACTTCACTGAGGGATGAAATGATGAATAAACGGAATCGTCCCACGTCACAACATTCATTCTCAAATGATGAATTCCACCATTCACCTTAAACACGTTTCCTTTTATACACTATTGTCTCTATGGAATGGTGTGTACTCTCAATAAAACATCTCTAGAATATGGCCAGCAAAATTCCATCTGCCTTTAACATTAATTGAAGAGCTCTCAGTGGGTTAAACTTAAAAGCCATCTCTTCTCTGGGGAGAAGTGGAGAGCGAGAGAGAGAAAGAGAAAGACACACTCAGAAGAAAAGGCCCTTTTCATGCAAAATACTCTCTCTCTCTTCTCTCTCTGTCCTACTGTCTGACCTTTTGACCCCAGTAAGAACCATTCCAGAAACCGGAAACATTACCAGAACATTACCTAAGATGTCCATTAAGTTAGTTAGGCTTTATATAACATTAGGATTAACCATCCCAAAAACAAATGTTTTTGATAACAAAATATCCTCTTTTTTTTTGTATTTCTTAAATATCCTTGGAATATTTTTCTAATGTTCACCGAAATGTTGTGCACAGCATCTGTAATAACCACCACAAAACTGTTCTCATTAGGTTTCCAGGTCATGTAATAACACAATATACCAGTAATGTTCTTAGAACATATTGCCGCAACAAAATTAGGGAGCAATAGAAGTGGTTCTGAGGGAAATATTACATCACGTTCTGCTAATGTTGATGGATATGTTATTCAAAGCACCCATAACAACAAGCAGGAAATATATCTACCATGGTCTCATAAAGTTATAGTGTGACATTATGACATGATGGTTCCAATAACGTCCCCTAAACATACTTCAGCAATAAAACGTTGGAGCAATAGAAGTTGTTCTAAAAGAACATTCCTGGAATGTTCAGCTAATGTTGATGGAGATAGTACTGCTAACACCAATAACAACAAACAAGAAACGACGACTAAAACAGTGGTAGGCCTGATTACCGACAACGATGAGACAGCTTATAGGGAGGAGGTCAGAGACCTGGCAGTGTGGTGCCAGGACAACAACCTCTCCCTCGATGTGAGCAAAACAAAGGAGCTGATTGTGGACCACATCACAAACGAACTATCATGGTCCAAACACACCAATACAGTCGTGAACAGGGCACGACAACACCTTTTCCCCTTCAGGAGACTGAAAATATTTGGCATGGGTCCCCAGATCCTCCAAAAGTTTTACAGCTGCACCATTGAGAGCATCCTGACTGATTGTATCACTGCCTGGTATGGCCACTGGTCGGCATCTGACCGTAAGACGCTACAGAGGGTAGTGTGTTGTCCAGTATATCACTGGGGCCAAGCTTTCTGCCATCCAGGAGCTATATACCAGGCGGTGTCAGAGGAAAGCCAATAAAATTGTCAAATTCTCCAGTCACCCAAGTCATAGACTGTTCTCTCTGCTACCACACGGCAAGCGGTACTGGAGCACCAAGTCTAGGACCAAAAGGCTCCTTAACAGCTTCTACCCCCACCCATAAGACTGCTGAACAATTAATCAAATGGCCACCCGGACTATGTACCTTGACCCCCATTTGTTTTTACACTGCTGCTACCCGCTATTTATTATCTATGCATCGTCAATTTACCCCTACCTACATGTTCAAATTACCTCAACTAACCTGTACCCCCGCACATTGACTCGGTACCGTACCTCCTGTATTTAGCCTCGTTAGTGTTATTTTATTGTGTTACTTTTTATTATTTTTTTACTTTCATTTATTTGGTTAAAATGTTCTTACTTAACTCTCTCAAACTGGATTGTTGGTTAAGGGCTTGTAAGTAAGCATTTCATGGTTACCTGTCGCATGTGACAAATAAAGTTTGATTTGATTTTTAAAATGCTGGATTAGACAGGATTACTAACACAAACTGACCGGCTCAACTAAACAGAAGCGTGCTATATGGCAGACCAATCCAAACTCATCTCTCAGCATGTCCAGCTTACTCATTATCTCAGCCAATCATGGCTAGTGGGAAGGTTGCTGTTTTTTTCTGTGGCTAAACCAACTAGGCTCATAATTTAACTATTTGTATTTACAGATGGCATACACGTTTATTATTCAGGCACATGAACTTTCACACATTCAAGAAGGAATTTCTGCCAAAAAAAAACGCATTTTGATGAAAAACAAAGTTTCAACGGCTCTCCTGTGAAGTAGTGACCAGCGACATACGCCTAGTTTCCAGAAACGGGTCACATATGTGTGGGCATAGGCAGACGTTGCAATTGGAGGATGCATTTTAAGTATATTCTATGATGATATTTAATAGGCTACATCTGTCGATACAAACTGTCATGACTGTCCTGTGAGGATCACAATGGGTGAGATCAGCTTGGCAATGATTGACAATAACCAGACCTTCTCTCACCCACTGAAAGGGGAAGGAGGGGACTGGGCCGGTTTGACAGTTCACACCGTGTTATAAATTACAGGAGAAGGGTGGGCTCTTTCTCACCCTTTAGTGTCAACAAAGGAATGCCTTTGTTTCACAGATAGTTTTCCATTTGAATCTCTAACACGGTTAAAAGTGGATACTGGAACAATATTTCTAACATAACAATGTGGGGAATGGTCAGTGAGGAACTATAGAAAAAAATGTATGTCATTTGGGTTTTCATTTTGTGATGCCATTAAAATTGCATGGACGAAATACTGTAACTTGGAAATTATATCCCCTTTATCTGTCAAGTTTCCATCCAATACGTTGTGCATATAATATGACAAATTATGAAAGTAGATTTGTTAAGATATGAATGTGATTTTAGGAGGGATAAAATAATCTATCTCCTAGTTCATAGTAAGTAGCCACGCCCCGAATGTGGTCAGAGAGGGTGTCAGACTGACGTAACGATCCCCTTTTGACGAGAGTGCATAAAAAGCATTGCCAACAAAGTTAACATCCGACCAGGAAACATGAGGTGTTAGCTACATTTTTGAAATGGTTGGAACTTTGAACCTTAACACGAGGTAAAGAAATAAACTCACCTTCTTTTAGACCAGAGAGACGGTGAGCTGCAGCTCATGTCCATATTGGTCTGAATCCTGAACCCTGCATAATGTGTGGGCTAGAAGCTCACTTCCCAGACAATGACTGGTATGGCTGATTAGCTGTCCTAAGTCAGATATCGAGGGAAGCAAATCTAAGATGGACCATCCTACTACGCTTCAAACCATCCCATCCTACTACGAGTCTCAAATCACCCTATTCTCCGACAATCATCACCAATTGGAATCGTCGATACGGCTGGCTGTCTTCCAGAGTGAACAACAGTAGAAGAGACGGGTCCGGACCCTTACAAGCGAGCCGCTGAAAGGCCAAACCACCTCCTTCCTAAACGGTCGGCGGTTCATGTGCAAAGTATATGATTAATGGGAGAATAGTTATAGAATGTACCTTATGTACCCAGTGTCCCTTTTTCTCTGTCTCTCTCTTTTTCCCCACTCTTCATCGCTGTGTATTAAGCCGTCATATTGCCAGTCTGCTAGGGACTTTCCTCTCATGTATTAAGTGTGTATGTTATCCTGTTTTCTCATTTTAGTTAGCTAGTAAATAAATAATTAAACCAATTGGTGTAGTGCTGAATCATGAGCAAGGCTGGGTTTTTTGCAGATGCATGAGTTTACGACTGTTCAGAATGATGATATGATAAGAGGTAATTATTAATAAGATGACTGTTTATTGATTAAATAGATATATACCTTATAGAGTTTAATTCGGGAGATGGTAACTCTTTAAACAACCTCTTCCATGGTGCCCCAAATCCTAATGAAGTAATTGTTACATGATTAATTTAATCGGGTAATAATTAAACATAAAGTTAGTTGATTAAATAAATAACAGTCATCAGATGAATGAAAGTAAAGTCACAACAAAACGTTCAGAAATTAGGACGTCATTAAATAATGTATGGGGGGGTGGTACTCTGTAGGCTATACAGCCCTGTGAATGTCCCGCAAAATCCTCCTGTTTTCCCGCATTTGGGTACTTTAAATGTGGTCACCCTACCCACAATGTTCCCATCAGACTGTTTCCACAACCTAATGAAACATTCTGGGAACCTTTAAAGAACAGACAAAATGTGGGAACGTTCTTGAAACGTCAGGTAATTTTTTTTATACAAACATTGTATAATCATCTGCACAACTGGACAGCTTTTGTGTTATCAGAACATTTCCTGAATGTTCTGGGAACTTTCACAGAACCAATGTTTGTTTCCTGGGATTACTATTGTAACGTTGCTTCCAAAATAATAACTGCAGATGGTGTGACGCAAGCCTATCTATCTCTGCACCCAGACCTCAGCTGTCCTAAATGAATGAATATGCTTATGCTGGGCTGGAACATAGAAAGCATTTTGAATTAACTAGCTACTATGCAATACTGTAGAAATGCGGATCTTATTGTTGTGTATGGTTAGTCTTTTGAGTAGCTGTGTCTATATGTCTTTCCAAGAGCCCATCCTGCAACCACACTGACATTTTATCCGCCATATAATGTAAAACCCTTGATTTCCCCAGCAGCTTTTCAGAACTCATGTTAATGCATATTTTTCCTGTAATTCTTTAAAAGCATGTTCCCTTCATTTCCCATTTGCTTTCATCATCAGACTCGTGAATCGTTTTAATGCGGCAAATTAGGATGATAAATAAAGTGGGTCGTAACTTTAGAGGAAATTAAATCTAAATAATTGATGGCCGGCACATTGTGTCTCTCAACACCGCAAGCCAGCCAGTTACTATGAATGGCTAATAGTGCTGTTTACACACTCTGCACAAGCTTTGCTCTCTATCCATATAATTGAATGAAACAACAATTTCCTCCTCTGCAGTGAGACAAGGTCAAGAACACACTTGTATGGTGGGAGAGCTGAAGCATAGGGAAACTGGAGCATATCGGGGGGTGTACATACACTATATATACAAACGCATGTGGACACCCCTTCAAATTAGCGGGTCCGGCTATTTCAGCCACACCAGTTGCTGACAGATGTGTAAAATTATCCACACAGCCATGCAATCTGCATAGACAAAAATTGACAGTAAAATGGCCTTACTGAAGAGCTCAGTGACTTTCAAAGTGGCACCGTCATAGAATGCCCCCTTTCCAACAAGTCAGTTTGTCAAATTTGTGCCCTGCTAGAGCTGCCCCGGGTCAACTGTAAGTGCTGTTATTGTGAAGTGGAAATGTCTAGGAGCAACAATGGCTCAGCCGCAAAGTGGTAGGCCACACAAGCTCACAGAACGGGACCATCGAGTGCTGAAGCGTGTAGCGCATACAAATCATCTGTCCTCGGATGCAACACTCATTGCTGAGTTCTAAACTGCCTCTGGAAGCAACATCAGCACACAAACTTTTCATCGGGAACTTCATGAAATGGGCTTCCACGGCTGAGCAGCCGCACACAAGCCTATGATCACCATGCACAACGCCAAGCATCGGCTGGAGTGGTGTAAAACTCGCCGCCATTGGACTCCGGAACAGTGGAAATGCTTCATCATCTGGAAGTCCGGCGGACTAATCTGGGTTTGGCGGATACCAGGAGAACGCTACCTGCCCGAATGCAGAGTGCCAACTGTAAAGTTCGGTGGAGAAGGAATAAAGGTCTGGGGCTGTTTTTCACGGTTCGGTTTAGGCCCCTTAGTTCCAGTGAAGGGAAATCTTCACACTACAGCGTACAATGACAGTCTAGACAATTCTGTGCTTCCAACTTTGTGGGAACAGTTTGGGAAAGGCTCTTTCCTGTTTCAGCATGACAATGCCGGTGTGGAAGAACTGGCCTGCACAGAGCCCTGACCTCAACCCCTTTGGGATGAATTGGAACACTGACTGCGAACCATGCCTTATCGCCCAACATCAGTGTCCGACCTCAGTAATGCTCCTGTGGCTGAATGGAAGCAAGTCCCTGCAGCAATATCTAGTGGAAAGTATTCCCAGAAGAGTTGAGGCCATTAAAGCAGCAAAGGGGGGACCAACTCCATATTCATGCCCATGATTTTGGATTGAGATTTTCAATGAGCTGGTGTCCACATATTTTTGATCATATAGTGTATGTAAGCCCAGCATATCACACAACTGTTTCAAAGTCTCATACAGTAGTCAGAATTGTTTTGTGTTTATAGTTAACCTTCATTTAACTAGGAAAGTCAGTTAAGAACAAATTCTTATTTACAATGACAGCCTAGGAACAGTGGGTTAACTGCCTTGTTCAGGGGTAGAACAACATATTTTTACCTTGTCAGCTTGGAGATTCGATCTGGCAACTTTTTTGGTTACTGGCCCAACGCTCTAACCAATAGGATACCTGCTGCAGCTTGATAAAGTCAATTACAGGAAGTGCCATCCTACTGTGAGTCAGTTAATACAATAGGATGGTAAAATGTGTTGATGGTTTGATACTGTTAGTATGATACTAAATACTCTATCTACTGACTTCATGTTGACTGGAAGCATCGTTCCAAGCTAGTTGCTGAGCAGTGGTGCTTACCTGTCCAAAGCTATGCAACATAGGTGTAATATGGAGGCCGTTGTCAACAGTACATCTAGAGATGTCCGGACCAGGCAGAAGGTTTCTCCATAAATCCAGTTCTGGTGAATCAGTTCTATGGCACCAAACGGCATCACCAGCACCGACACCATCAGGTCTGCAAAGGCGAGCGATACTATGAAGTAGTTGGTCTTGATTTTCCTGGGAGAGAATTGAGTGAGAGGTATCTTATTGGCTATATGTTTAAAGATGATTTCCATTGTTAACTTGAAACAGCATAGGTGTATCATATGGTAGAGTGTATGATAAAGGAATGTTGTGGAAAAATAATAAATAATGCAGAACACACTGAAAAGAACAGAAGAGACTGCCCACTAGAGGTAAATGTATGTAAACATACAATATTATAGGCTTTTGCTATGTGAGAGTATGTACAGAGGTATGCACTAAACTATTTAATTGTTTGAATTGTCTGTTACACATGACAGCAGATTTGCCATATAAATATCACATCTTGTAAATCTCCACCTTACAGTAAATATTGGTAATAACTGAATGAGAGAGAGAGAGAGAGAGAGAGAGAGAGAGAGAGAGAGAGAGAGAGAGAGAGAACCCCTTACAAAAACACAATGAAAAAAATGTATTGTGAAAAGTGAGATTTTCACAGTTGGAGTTTTCTTACCTGTGACAAATGTGATTTTCACATGAATGTTTTCTTATATGTGAAACTGCAAATTAGATGTTCATTTTCCCATGGGGAATTGTAAGTACACGTGAAAAACAATCACAAATAAAAATCGAGAGAGAGAGAGAGAGAGAGAGAGAGAGACAGAGAGAGAGAGAGAGAGAGAGAGAGAGAGAGAGAGGAGGAAGGAGAGGGAGAGAGAGAGAG